>NC_138222.1:32672006-32947506 GCF_964197995.2 Scardinius erythrophthalmus
AAGCACATCCGACTTTCATCTCAATGACTCTGCTAAGAGTATGCGGCGAATGAGCCTTAAACACAATAAAAATGTAATTAGTCTTTCTTGCATTAATTAAATGTCAATCATAATGAATCCATTACATGTTATTAGGCTTTCTGAGAGTTGCACCAGATTGCTTGATTACTGCAAGAGCACACCTGTACCAAAAAATTGCCCCAAAACAATTCTTGTTATGTGTATTATGTTGTTCAATACAAACATCAGATTATTGTAGTGGTACACATAGCATGCTAATTCAAAACTAATTAAAGTGATATGCAATCTGTTAGTTTATCAGGAGGAAGATTGGAATGTAAAATACCCTCAAGCTAAACACCCAAATTTCTCAGGAGAAAGAAAGGCAGCTCGATTTCTGTGTACAAACGGGTAGCAATTGGACTGTGGTCTTTCCATCTTTGCTGGAAATGGGAACTGCTTTTTTCTCATTTTCTCAGGTGGCATTGCTGCCTCAGTGGCACGTCACCTTTGTTTAAATCAATACTGCAGAAAGAGTGACAGAGAGAAGTAGGGAGTGTGGGGAGGCAAAGAGTTGGCACCGTTAAGAGAGACATTTAGTAATTTTTAAAAGTGCAAGAGACAAACAATATACGTACACTGTTTTAAAATTAATGTACTGTAACTAATCAGATATAAACTGGTAGACTTTGTAGCTTTATGGCCATTTTTTTTATAACCAGCATCAGATATGTTACAGAATGAAAAATAGTTGTTGGTTTGAACAAGAAAATGGGATCTGTACTTGTCTTGTGTGTGAACAGGCCTTTAAATCGGTCTCCATTCAGGTGTGGAGCTTGAGCAGAAATCAGTTCCCATTCTTCAACAAAGTCAACCATAACATTTTCACGTAGCACTAGTCAGCAGCTGAGGGGCTGGGTTTCTGAAGTCATTCGTCATTGTTCAGTGTTATATGTTTCATTCTACCTGGGTTTTCTTGCAAGGTCACCAAAAAGAGTTAATTTCACACTATGATGCTGTAGCGCTGCTAAGGGAGGGGTGGCAACAGTCAGCTCAGCCAATCAGGCTAAAGGTCTGATTGGGTGAGAGAGCCACTATTGAAACTCTAGGCTACAGAGAGGAGCATTGTGTGATGAATGTAAACATATGGGAGTTCCAATGGTCCCACCTCTGTTCCTTCTGACTTAACGTTGACAAAAGCTCTTAAGGGATGTTAGTGTAAATGCCGACTCTATTCTAACAAGCAGGAGTATATAGTGGAAAAATTTGACATTGACCTTGCCAAAGTTTGTTCTTTTTAAATTATATTGCAGTTGTTTTTCTAGTTTCTAACCCTGTCACACTTACTTGTGTGATTACAGTTTGGAGTCATATATTTTAAACCTGAGTAGCAATCACAACTAGTAAATTTCCACGTACTGTGTGCTGAACCTCTCATATAAGAAATGACATGTGTTTGAGTGCCCCGAGTCAAGTGTAGATCAGCAAAATAGAGCCGAGTATACTGTACAAATCAATGACAACTACAGTTTTCTATCCATACAAGTGCCCCATTTGTGTGAAGTCATCAAAGAATCTGAGCTCTTCTCAAATTTTACATCAAACTAAAATAACTATTTTCGACAAGGGATGTTTTTGCTGCCAACGATGAATCAAGTAAACCAATTGCAAACAACTCATACAACATGACTTGACACCAATTTCTAGCCTTTCCCTGCAAGTGCAGCCAGATCTATTCATATGATATTATGATAGAAGGCACTGAAATGACATTGAGCTAAATGACACCAGTGGCCAGCAAAGGAGGCAAAAGTGACATGCAGTCAATCTAGTATTGCTACAGCAATGCATCAAGACAAATTTCAAATAAAGTCTGTCAAAATGTGGCTTGTCTCCTATCGAGATGGCAATGATCTTGTATCACACTGAATGGGTTTATTTTGCGATAATTACCGGCTTATTCTTTTTTGGAACTATTTACCAACTAATGTTTTATTGTCTTTCTATCAAAGATTTTATTCTCATATATTAAAATGAATACTCTCCTCTATTTGTGTTACAGTAGGTAGTCATGGTAACCATTTTCAGTCATATGATAGCACCAATTAGCTGCTTGGGTTGATATGAGAACAGTGGCTGTTGGGTGATACTGAAAGCAATGTCAAAGCCTGGTCTTTGAATGAAAGAAAGAAAATGTGGAGTAAAATCTTTCGAGAGGACAATATAAAATGACTCCTGTTGTGCTGTGTTCATTAGCTTTAATTCATTAATGTGCAAATTAACCCCAGACACACAAAGAGCAGCAGCGGCAACTTAGAGGGGTGTTAAGAGAGGGATCTAATGTGGTCATCTAAAGGTTATGAATGAATAATTCATTAAACGATTTATTTCCGGTTGTCACATATTACTGTGGCCCCTATGTCCCCTCGACTGGATTTCAACAGCGCTGCTAAGATGGCACGTTGGGAGAGAGTACAAAAATTAGAAAAGAGGGAATAGTTCAGGATCCAGAGACACAGCTGTGTGCTGATGGTTATGCTCCGTACTTTTGCATCTCCGCTAGTGCATCAGGAACAGATGGGTCTCGGTTAATTGAATTATTTATTAACCAAATCTCTGAGCATATGCTGGACATTGAGCATCCTGTCTTGTCTGAGCCGCCCAGCAGTCGTCAAATTTCCGGCCTCCTCTGAAGAGCCTCCTCCCAACCACGTTCCACATCCTGAGGAGAAGAGAAAGAGGGTCAGTAAGAACAGGAAACACTAGTGGGAGAATTAGGACGTGCTAATGATTTACCTATTTGCCTTTGGCCATTTCGTAGCACCGGCAGTTTATTTTCCTCTTTCTTCCTCCACTCTAAGCATCGCTCCAGGCCTCCCTGTAGAAGACGATGCCGCTTAGCTATGAGCAGTTCTGGGAGCAATAACAGTAAGACTGGTGAGAAGTTTTTGCCCTCGAACTCTCCAGGGATATGCAACACTCTGTGAAGATGCCCTCCCCTTTCAAAAAATGAAAAAAGGAGTAGGAAATCACCCTCCACATTGTGCTTATCCTGACAAATGGGCCGATGATGATCCCTGATTAGCTTCAGTAGAGGTCACAATGCTCTTTTCCTATCTGCTACAGAACACTGGCATTTAAAGACCTGGAACGTAATAAATGTGTAGCGATAAAAGGTTTAATACAAGGGTCAAAAACATACGGTGTCGAAATGCGCTCAATAAAGAAGGCCTCAAAAACAAACCGTGCAAAATCTAATTTAAAGGCGATGGTACATTCTTATTTTAGAGTTAAACATACCTGCTACAGTATTTGAGCACGTTCAGAGCAGACAGACAGTTGCTCATTTTCACCACCACCGTCACCACGGCAGGCCCCCAAATCCTCTCCTCTCCTGTCTTGTCAAATACAATGAAATGGCTTTGATCTTCTATCCTAACTCAGCTCTGTATAATTTCAACAGCTGCTGAGAAACCTGCTCTCTACCTGAGTGTTTGTCAGCCCAAGCAATTTGTCTTTGGATGGATTGCATTGGGTGATAGCTTTATGGAGTCACGGCCAAAGCTTGCAGCGCTGCCTGCAAAGAACAAATCTCTGATACTCACAATCATGCGAGACACGGGGAAGAATGAAAGGAAAAGAAAGGGGAAAGGAAGGGAGAGAGAAGTCAATCAAATGCAGCTATTGTGGGAACCATTGTAAGGGTATCAATTACTTTGTGTCAGTCTCTAAAGACCTTCCCCTGGTAATGCTGAACACAAATACAGAACGAGATGTGAGGTAAATTATTGAGACAAGGAGGTCTACAGATATACCGACACAAATACAGCAAAGAGACACTAGACTGACAGCCTGAAGGGTGAGCCCAGCATCAGACATCTGTGTGCACATTTCAATACTGAGCTGAGTGTGTGCGTTGTTAGTAGCGTCATGCTTGTTCTGAGAGGAACGTTGTCTTTGGAGGCTTCTGTTGTATTTAAAGTACACATCCTCTTGTGTTTCGAAGCTCGAGTGGATAGAATAAAATTAGCAAAACAGTTGGGGAACACTTGTACCTGCAACTCACACAGCTTGTAATTGCTCTGTGACTTCAGCTCAGCGGTGAGAGGAAAGGAACCAATTAAAAGCCAAATACGGCCTTTGAGGTGTCCACTAAAAATAGCCACTCAAGCAGTGTCTGCTGTGAGTTGTGACAGAAAATATGGCAGGAGGAATTTGGGGAATAGTATCCTACAGTTCTAAATAAGTGCACCACTGTGTTGCTTTCGCGGTGCGAAATGAAATGTTGCAAGCAGTGATTATAAGAAAGGTGTCTGCTGTTGTTTTCTCAAAGGATGAGATGTTTAAAGACCCAGGCTCTCTAGCAGCTGCATGCAACTGATGTCTTTGGAAAATTAGGCAAGCTGAGGCTTGTTATTGTGTTGTGGCTGATGAAGCAGAGGGCTTTTTCAGCCACCACTTACTTATGTTCTTCATATTAATTCAGTTAATCTTTTCGTGTATGAACTAAGATGAAGTTTCTCACTGTGATAACCTTTACTGAATGCTGAAATGACATCATTTTACCAAGTTTTATGAAATTGGATATGTTAAATAGACTCTTTACCTCGGTTCCAAAACCTGGTGATCTCTGCCTTGAAGCCATTCATTAGGCTACATTTCAGTTTTATCAAATGCTTATTAAAACAAGTGTGTCATTTATTATTCAAAAAATTCACAATTGATAATTTGTCTTGCCTTGTCCGCCATCAAGCCTTTCGCAATGCATTATGGGATTGCCTCCTCCACAAAGTGTAGTGAAGCTGCCTTACATTTTATCACATTTTAGGAGACATGCATGATGCCTTTTTTTTTTGCAAAGTATACATGTAAAGCTGTCTTTAAATTTTGCCACAGTGTGATGTATAAGGTGTCTGCACCTATGATGCCATTATATGCTCCCTCTGTAGGTAGCTCACTAGGTTTTAGAACAGAGTGTTTGCATATGGTTTGTATTATTTTGTTGATGTGATGTTTTCAAGGGGTCATATTATCTCTCCTGTTCCCCCATATTGTTAATCTTAATTATCTAATGGTCAGCTCCATCACAAGCGCCTTTTTATTAAGACAAGGTCAAAGTTGAATCCATCACCTTTAGTGACACGGCTGATTATGAGGTCAGAATGAGTCATAGGGATAGATAGGGGTAATTTAATAGGGCCAAAGGTCAAATTTAAATGTGATGTTGGATCTCTAAGGGTCACAGATTTGTTCCCCTTTCCTCTTCACCCCCAGTACTACAAATGTCTTCAATCAGGACTGGAGGCTTATGGGAAAGCAGCTCAATCTTTTCAAGATTTTTCACACGCCCTCTCCACTTTTCAGATCTAACCACTCCAACCCAAATATTGTTTTAACCAGTCTTGCAAACCTTATGCCATGCAATAATCTCTGCTGTGTATGTGAGTGGCGTATGAACGTAATTAAAATGCTGTTATTGTGCTCTATTTTCTCTGTGGTGGACACTTAATTTATAATTTAATGCTGATTTAACTCTTCTAGCATTTAAACATGTTTCTTATAGGCTTTTGACTGCTGTCCACTTTTATTAGGCCATGAGTTGTTTCTCAACAGTATGTTTTCATTTCTCATCTTCACCAGTACTTCTGAAGATTGGATGTTTGAGTGCTCCGTAATTGAGACTGAAACTTGGCCATGCATTATGGATCATAAGTACTAGGCCTCATTTGAATATGCATTGCACAGTCCACCAAAGTGGATTGCCTCTCTAAGAGTGCAGGAGCACTGAACTGAATTATGCAAAAGACCCAAACTGGATTGAGACTTGAATTGGAGACTGGAAAAATATTGATCTTCATCTGTTTGTGTGTCATAAATCTGGTGCACTGTGTATGTGTCTCATAAAAGCAGATTGTCTTCCACCTCCTTTTGCATTTCCACCATATCTCTGTTCAGTAGCACCGTGAGCTGTGTGTGCAAGTGTGTGTCGATTGGACGAATGCACGAATTGAGTGAGTGAATGACTCACTCCTATCTGTTTAGTGCTGCATACATAGAGACGTGTTTCATCTACTGGCTTTGTGACAGGTCCAACCATGTGCCGCAGCTCATCAGTCGTTGTGCTGTGTATGATGATCTTCCTCTCTGGGGCCGTGGGCCGGAGATACGCTGAGGATGTGTTGGGACTAACAAGTATGTGAGTACAATGCAGTTGGGCGTTGACTCACCAGCTGCCTTTCTTTGTCAGATCCCCTCTCTCCCATTTGAGGGCATCCCAGTCACAGGCTCACCATGACAGAGACTGTCACAACCAAACCATTAACCTTCATTTTGAGCAACAATAATCCTGTTGTAATGGAGATGCCATTTTATTCACTCAGCATTGCTGTGCACACACCGGATCCAGGGTGAATTCTGTAAGTAAACAATTGCTGATTGATTCTGCAAATGTTCATAAACTGTGACTCACTTTCAGGAAGTCTTTGATTTCCAGGGAATGGTGACCATTGCCATTTTTCTTCTTTTGTTACCACATACCTACACACATTTGTGCTACAGTATATAGTGTGTGCACGTAGTACACTGGCACAAAATTATCACCAATGTTTACAGCAAAGAACAATTTGTTTCCCTGACAAACAATTCTCAGGTGGTTCCCTCCTTGTTCTTAGAAAAATACATAGAAAAATACTTCAAAATGGTTGAAACCAGTTTGAAAGTCAGTTTGAAGTCACTATATAACGTCATCCTTACCTCACACTGTCTTATTCAAAGGCCCACGGTGCACAGCGCTTTGCATCTTTTCAGTGCAATTCCATTTGAAGTGCAGTAAAACAAAAACATCATTGGCTGGAGGTGTTTCTCTGGAGAAATGCTTTTTAATGTTGGATTGTTTGAAGCTTCATCTCTGTGAAATTCCCATTTTAAGAGGATGCACACTGTTTTCATAGGGTATGATTGAGCAAAGTGAGGACCTGCGAGAGAAGTAAAGTTTGAATATGAATATTGGTGTCAACCATCTTGGTTAAGAACAATTGATTTCCGTTGTGATACACCCACAATACAGTCATGATGTACTGAGTAAAGGCTGCATTATTGCTCTATTGCTGAAACAATGATTCTGGTTGTCATTACTGTACACACATGAGCTTTAATGTGAACATGGATCTAGAGAAAAACAGAAAAATATGGGGCAAATTCACAATTGCTAGATTTGTGCCACTTTTTTTATTTCAGTGCAAAAACCTTTCTTATTCACTAACAAGTGAAGTCAAGTCACTTTCATTTATATAGCGCTTTTAACAATATAGATTGTTTCAAAGCAGCTTTACAGTGATGATAGGAAATTAAAGTAACAAAGATTGTTTTGGATTTACAGCAGCTCTAGAATACAGTTATTGTCCAGCTTAAGTTAGCTGTCCAACTAAAATTGTCCAGCTAACCAATGCAATCTACTTGATCCGATTGATTTATCTTTGTAAATTAAAAGGATAGTTCACCCAAAAATTCTGTCATCATTTACTCACCCTCATGTCATTAAAAAATCTGTATGACATTGTTTCTTATGGAACACGAAAGAAGATATTTTTTAAAATATAGATTTTTCTAGTTTTAGTGCAAACATGTAATTTTTTATAGATTCTAAACTGAGCCCACTGATCTATATAGAATGACTGGATAGCTCATGACGTCATAAACAGTGAAGCTGTTTATGACGTATATTGGTATTATGAAGCATATTGGTATTCCCTAGTGAGCTCACACGTTCTATTGAATCAATAGGAAATTTTATGATTTGACTAAGAAAACGTTGCCTAACAAGACACCGTTTTTAAATCTAAAGTCTCCCTGTACATTCTTACAACGCAAACATCCTAAGCATTTAAAAGGGTATTTGTTTAAAGTCGGAATTTTTTCTTGCTTATTAAAAAACGTCTCGGGTTACTATTGTAACCCTCGTTCCCTGAGTAGGAAACGAGACACTGCGTCGATACTCGACACTTTGGAAAATGCCTTCGGCATGATGCGTCTGAAGTATGTAGTGGAACTACTCCAATCTTGATTGGTGCTGTGTCTTTCGTCACTCGTGACGTTGCATGTGACGGTGATCCGGAAGCTATAAAAGGACACCGGAACATAGCCGCATCAGCTATTGAAGGGTCGAAGCAAGTCGTTCTCAGGAGCGTGAAAAGTATGCTCAGTGGGCTCAGTTTAGAATCTATAAAAAATTACATGTTTGCACTAAAACTAGAAAAATCTATATTTTAAAAAATATTGGGGTCTTCAAAATATCTTCTTTTGTGTTCAGCAGGAGAAGGAAACTCATACAGGTTTGGGACAATAAAAGGGTGAGTAAATTATGACAAAAGTTTTATTTTTGGGTGAACTATCCCTTTAATGCCGTTTTTAAGAGGAGCAGCGTCACTTCTTCTCCTGTGTTCAAAACTCATTCACTTCTTGGAGGGAGCCCGGTCTACAGGGTGTCACGTGATTTTCGTGCATCTAACCTGGACATTGCCATTGGCAACATCAGACCGAAAATATAGCAAAATCATTTACTATGGTGATAAGCATATGGTGATTTTTCTTAAGTATTTAAGTATTTGAAATACTCTAAATACACTCCCTCAAAATGTTTTGTTACAAACTACATTTAATTTTTTCCACACCTGCAAAATACAAATTACAAAATACACTAAAGTAATTAAATACATATTTAAAATACATTTAATTGAAATACTGCCCATGTCTGTATGAAGGTGTGTGGGGAGGCCCAGCCAGCGGCATCACAGACCTCTTGAAGAGAAACCCCTGCTAGCAAGGCTCTAGAGGATGCCACTCCTCTAGTTGAGTGGGCTTTTATCAGGAGAGGTGAAGGCAGATTGTGCACCTCGTAAGCTGAAGAAATAGCCTCTACTATCCACTTGCTAATAGTCTGTTTGGAGACTGGGGAGCCCTTCTTGGATAACCCAAAACGCACAAACAGCTGGTCCGACTTCCTCCAGCCCAAGGTCCTATGTACATAGGCCTCAAGAGCCCGGACCGGGCATAACAAGTGTAGTTTAGCTTGGTCAGCCGACACATACCGCATGAAAGGGGTAGGAGATGATGAAAGGCCTGAAGGATTATAGGCCGTGCCACATTCGTGAGCACCTTAGGCACGTAGCCAGGTCTAGAGTGGAGAATGGCTATCACTCTGCCAGGAGCGAACTCAAGGCAAGAGGGAGCCACAGATAGCGCCTGCAGGTCGCCAACTCGTTTCAGGGAAGTAATAGCGAGCAGGAAGGCTATTTCTCAGACACCTTATCCAGGGGTTTGAAGGGTGCCAGGGATAACCCTTTGAGGACCACTGCCAGGTCCCACGTGGGGAACCTAGGCTGGATGGCAGGCCTCATCCTCCTGGCTCCACGAAGGAAACGAATTATGAGTGGGTGTGTTCCCAGAGTGCCCACCGTTAAAGGTGTGTGGAAGGCTGATATAGCCGCCACATAGACCCTAAGCGTGGACGGGGAGAGCCCGTCAGAGAAACGATTCTGGAGGAACTCTAGCACTGAAGCCACCTGGCAGTTAACTGGGTCCAACTGATGTTCTCTGCACCATGAAATGAAAATGTTCCGTTTAAATGCATAAAGTTTCCTCGTTGAGGGGGCTCTAGAATTTAGAATGGTCTCAACAACCTCGGTCGAGAGACCAGAATTTGTGAATTGGTCCCCCTCAGGGGCCAATCCAGCAGCTTCTTGGGCTTCAGCCAAGGGTGAAATATCACAACTTCGGACTGAGGAGGGAGGACCATCCTGATTCGGATTTACCGTGGAAGGCCTGCCAGGAGAGCCCAGATGTTTGGAAGCTATATTCGGGCCAGTCAGTACGGGGCTACCTAGGAGTAAGCTGATCCCGTACTGCCGAACCCTTTTGTGCTCTAGAACCCCTGGGGGCAGAACAATCGGTGAAAACATACCGATTGTTATGTATGTACTGGTGCGATCACGTGATGTGATGTGGTAACAAGCGAAGCACGCAGCGCCTCGCGCCCTCGCTAATGTTTGCTCATCTTTAAATTCATCGTTTGTAACTTAACTCTCTCCTAAACTTATCCAAAGTGGTGGATCTACTAACTTACTGATCTGTTGTGACTATGCCGAAGGCAAAAGCGGTGCAGACCGACTCAAACGCTGAGATGGTCACAAAGGCGTCCCTCACCCTCCTGCTTGAGTCTCATCGAACCGCCATCTCCGAGGACTTCAAACAACCTTTCTCATCTTTTGAGACCAAGTTGAACGGTGTCATAACTACCGTGACAGAACACGCTGAGAAACTCGAAATTCTTGAGAGTGAAGGTGACACACGAGAGCTATGCCTGAAGGCTGCCAAGGAAGCTATCACCAAGCTCCAAACAGACCATGCTAAACTAGCAACTAAAATCGTCGACCTCGAATCACGGAGCCAGCGTAACAACATCAGGGTCATTGGTGTACCTGAATCCGTGGAGGGGCCACAACCAACAGCTTTCTTCTCCAAGATGCTTGAGGAGGTCTTTGGAGGGGTGCTCGATTCGCCTGTGGAGTGTGAACGGGCTCACAGAGCCCTGGCACTCAAACCTCCACCCAACCAGCGGCCAAGACAGATCATCATTCGTCTCCTCAGGTTCCAGGTGAAGGATAAGATCATCCGCCATGCACGGACCATGAGGGGTAGGCTGAAATTCTGGGACCATTCCATCCTTGTATTTGAGGACTATCCTCCAGAGGTTGTGGAGCAGCGGAAAGAGTTTAAGACAGCCATGTCGGAGTTGTACGAGCGTGGATTCAAGCCGGCCTTGCTCTACCAGGCCAGGCTTTACATTAAGATGGAGTCGTGAGGTAGGAAACACTTTCCCACGGTAGCTTTCATTGTCTCCTTGCCCTCGCCATGCAACGAGGGTGACAGACCTGCAGGCCACGGCTTACTGTCGTTTGAGCTCCTATTTTATTCCGTTCTCCATTGACAGCGCACAGCAGTGATCTGTTTGCCTCTACTTTTGCGGATTTTGGGCGACAGTCTCTCTATCATGACTTAATGTTTCTAATAAGTTAGCCTACTCCCCTTTACGGGAGACTCGAATCTTGTTTTCAGACTATTTTCATTTCTTTCTTTCTTTTTTTTCCCCCTTTTTTTTGCGAGTCGGCGCGGATGACTGCAGCGTGGTACAAATTGTTTATACAATGGTACTAGAATATTGTTGTGTGTGTGTGTGTTGTGTATGTGCGTGTGTTTGGTAGCTCCGAGCGTGTTTGCGACTATCGCTGTGTCAATGTCAATGCAATCCCAGAAAACTCCATGATCAATTTGTACTGTTTATATTATGGGTTTTGATTATTTCAATATTGTTGGAGATTCTCAGCACTGACTCTGCTCTTGACACTTTTTATTGTAAACTGGAAGATCTATTACATAAACTGAATAATCAAAAAAAAAAAAAAAAAAAAAGACTGCATACTTCTTGGTGACTACAACATTGATATTTCTGAGGAAGATGGGGCAAAACATGACTTCATGAACACATTGCATTCCTTCTCTTTTTTCCCCACCATTGATAGATTTACTAGAGTAACACCTACATCCAAAACTATTATTGACAATATCATTACTAATATTCAAAACATCAAGCTGGAGACGGGAGTCGTGCAGGCTGACATCACAGATCATTTCCCAATTGCAATATTTTTTGCCTCTGGCAAATCAGTCTCTCCTCCACTCTCTAAAATTAAATCTAAAATCCTTAATGAGAGAACCTTACAGGACTTGACTGTTAACTTACATGCCAAGTCGTGGGCTTCTGTGTATGACAGTGCGACTCCTGATGCTGCATATGACAATCTGATAAAGATCATTCAAGACTCCATATCAAGGACACAATTGCTGAGAAGACTGTCAAATGCAGCACTACTCTCCAGAACCCTTGGATTACAAAGGGAATTTTGAAATCTATTAAATATAAAAGTAGGCTTTACAAATTCTACATGAAAAATCCTTCTAGTTTAAATAAAGAGAAATATATTTCCTATAAAAATAAATTAAAGGGGGGGTGAAATGCTCATTTTCACTCAATCTCCTGTTTATCTTGAGTACCTATAGAGTAATATTGCATCCTTCATATCTCCAAAAAGTCTTTTGTTTTATTATATTTTTAATTGAAAGATAGGCTGTACCGAGTCTTTCCGGAAAAAAACGAGCGGCTGGGGGCGGGCCGTGTGGGCGAAGCTTAGCTGTGCTTACGCGCCTAGCTAACAACACACAGAGACATCTGTTCAACAGTTTTACTCACCATTCCAACGCACGACCGCAAACCTTTATCATTGTGACTGCTCGATCCTTAAACATTAGACGATCTGCAAATCCGTCGATCTGGGCTTTGTTTATAAAACAATCATCGTCGAAATGCAGGGAACAACAGTCTTACACAACCCCGTTTATGCTCAGGAAAACAAACTCCATCCACGGGTTCCTTAACGCTGGGTTCTTTGGGAATCTGTGCAGGGTTGTCTTGCCCTGGCAACCAAAAACACACTTCTTTGGTGAGATTGACTTCCCAAAAGCCGGGCAGGGCGCTTTGATGGCGAACTGCTTTCACTCTCTTGCTCTAGTCTACGAGTGCGCGCGCGCCCGCGATCTTACCGGAGAAGTGCCCTTAGGACCCGTATAAGGAAATTCCGCTCTATCTTACGTAAGACAGAGCCATACTCGAAAAAAACTTTCCGAAACTTGTGACGAACCGGAAGGAGTATTTTTGGAACAAAAATACTCCTTCAAACGTACAACTTAGTTTTTTAAACTTTGTCCATGTTTAGCATGGGAATCCAACTCTTTACCAGTGTAAAAAACTCAGTATGCATGAAATAGCATTTCACCCCCCCCCCCCCCTTTAACGCAGATTATAAGAAAGAGTAAAAGAAATCATTACACAGAACTTCTAAAAGCTTCACAGGGGGACTGCAGGAGGCCATGGAATATTTTAAATGAAGTTCTCAATAGGAGACATAAACTGACTGCTCTACCTGATCTTGGTGATGCCAAAGCTGATCTTGCACAGAGTTTTAATAATCATTTCGCTTCAGTTGGTGTAAATCTGTCTAAAAAGATAAGTCAACCCAAGGGTGTCACCTTAAAGCATTTTCTTTCTGGTAGTTACATTCATTCTTTCTTCATGATACCAACAGAGAGTACCGAACTCCTCAAGATCATTTTGGACTTGAGGAGCTCATACACCGCTGGTGTAGATGGAATATCTAGTAAGATCATGAAGACCATTGCAAACGTCATTGTAGAGCCACTGGCTCATTGTATTAACCTTTCTTTATTTACTGGTATTGTACCTAAAATGACAAAAATCGCTAAGATAATTCCAATTTTTAAATCTAAGTGATATGAATAATTACCGGCCCATATCAATTCTACCCACTTTTTCTAAAGTAATGGAGAAGGTAGTATACAATAGACTTAGTGGCTATCTTGATAAATTAGATATTCTTGTTCCCTCTCAATACGGTTTCAGAAAAAAGAGTACAACCTGTATGGCAATACTAGACCTAATTGAACAAATTAATGACTGTATTGAAGAGGGAAAATGTGGTATTGGTATTTTCTTGGACCTATCAAAAGCCTTTGATACCACTGATTTTGATATCTTATTGCACAAATTACAACACTATGGTATCAGAGGTCTAGCACTTGAATGGTTCAGAAGTTATCTATTTGAGAGGGAACAGTATGTCCATGTCAGTGATCATAATTCTACTTGTAAGCCCATAATCTTTGGGGTCCCCCAGGGCTCGATTCTAGGGCCACTCTTATTTATTTTATATATAAATGATTTTGTAAATTCGTCTACATTATTCCATAAAATCATCTTTGCAGATGACACAAATTTGTTTACATCACATAGTAACCCAATTATTTTACAAGATATAGTCAATTCAGAGTTAATCAAAGTTGACTCTTGGTTTAAATGCAATAAACTGTCATTAAATGTAAGCAAAACAAATTTTATTATATTCAAATCGACCAAGAAAAACATATTTAAAAACACTGACCACTGCCTGATTAAAATTAATGACCAATTGATAAAAAGAGTGCATTCTGCTAAATTCCTGGGGGTCCTCATTGACGAATCTCTTACCTTTAAATGTCATATTGATCATCTTGTAAACAAACTGTCAAAGTATGTTGGCTTGTTTTATAAGATCAGACACATTCTTCCGCTGTCTGCCCTACTCTTGTTGTATAAAACTCTCTTTGAACCACATCTTAATTACTGTAATGTGCTATGGTGCAACACTTTCACAAGTCATCTTAAAAAACTTGCATTATTGCAAAAGAAAGCCATACGGGCTCTGTCCTAGTCAGAGATAAATTCTCCTACTCACCCTCTATTTTATCGTTTTGAGTTACTAAGACTAGCTGAGCTAAATCAATATCATAATGCCTGCATTATGTTTCAAATTGTTAATAGCCTGAACTCTAGATTGAGTAGTCTTGTTCCTATCTCCAGCCCCCAGCATACATACCAAATGAGAACCAAACCACTCATATCTGGAAAATATCGCTGACATGTTCGCACCAGTATGAGCGTTGTCTGTAGGGGGCCACAGATTTGGAACGGGACTGATGATGGATTTAAGGTGTTGCTCTCTATCTCCAACTTTAAAAGACAACTAAAAAAATATTATCCATCAACCTATATTTAATATATAACTGTCTTCTCATGGACTACTGTGATCTATGTGTATGAATGTATGTGTATGTGTATGTACTTTTATGTATGTGGTGCGCTTTTGCATGCTTTCAGTTTACTTATAGACCAGGTTGAAATCACAAAAATGTGCCTAAATAAAAATCCTCAGGCATTTTTGAGTAAAAGTTGGCAAATAGACTATTCTAGGGGTATTTTTTATGCTGAATCCATTTTTGCTGTTTGCCAAGCTGTATCTCTTACATGAAACTCAGTAGAGTGCAAAATCCAAGATGACCGCCTCATACGCCAAAATGGGCAAATTTCTCAGCACTGGCTGAAAGATAAACTGTTTTTATTGTGCTATAGCATTTATAAAGTAAAGAAAACAAACAGAATAGTCAGAACAAGTTAGTCATTCTGTCTTACAATATTTCTGGTAAACACTGACTTGTAATTTTGTGTATTTGAGTATGTCCATGTAAGAACATCAACATCATGCTGGTGGCAGCAAAAGGCCTATATCTTAAACCATCATCCTATTACATTATGTTAAGAGTGTTTATTACTTTTCAACATTTACATGTCCATGTAAACAAGTTAAAGGACTTAAATTTAACCAAACTAAATTCTATTTTGGTTTATTTATGAAAAAGATATTCTCAGAAAGATTGGTTGTAAATATTAAGAATTGAGACAAATTAACAAATTACTAAAACATATCACGGTAATGTGTCACACCACTAACATTAGCTTTGAACAGATAAAGGAAATAAACACAGTAAACTTGGCCTAAAATTACCTTATAAAGTTGGACATAACATTAGCTGAATAATAACTAAAACATGAACTGCATGGCATATAAAATGTAGTTATTTAAACAATGGTACAACAAGATTCTCCATTATGATCACAACAACACAGAGCAGTGCTCTTATTCAGTTCAGCAATTGCTACATTCTGCATCACTTGTCTTGCACTTGCATGCAGCAGAGCAACGCAGACAAGACGAGGCCATGCCTCTAGTGGAATGGGCCCTGATGCCCAGAGGGCACTGCAGGTGTTTGTACGCATAAGCTGCTGCAATAGCGTCCACTATCCATCTGGACAGGCTATGTTTCGAGGCGGCGAGACCCTTGGTGCGCCCACCAAACGAAACAAAGAGCTGCTCAGAACCCCTTAAGGCGGCGGAGCGTGTGATGTAAACTCTCAGTGCCCTGACGGGGCATAGGATGTTTTCACCGCCCTCGCTATCGGATGCTGGCAGAGCCGATAGGGAGATGATCTGCGCTCTGAAGGGAGTGCCAATCGCTTTGGGGACATAGCCATGTCTCGATTTGAGGATGACTTTAGAGTCATTTGGTCCAAACTCGAGACACGCGGGGCTAACGAATAGCGTGTGTAGATCCCCCACGCGTTTTACTGATGACAGAGCTATCAGAAAAACGGTCTTGAGCGAAAGGTATTTTAGGTCCACGGATTCTAACGGTTCAATTGGAAACGCTTTCAGGGCCATAGGACCAAAGAAAGATCCCAAATAGGAACCGAAGGGGGTCGCGGGGGGTTCATCCTCCTGGCTCCTCTAAGGAAGCGGATGATGAGCTTGTTTCTTCCAATCGCGCGGCCGTGTGTCGACTCTGCAAACGCTGCAATAGCCGCAACGCAAACTTTGAGCGTGGAAGGGGACCTGCCCTTGTCCAACAGCTCTAGAAGGAAGGAGAGCACCCACGAAAGCCCACATGTGCGTGGGTCCAGGCTCTTTGTAGCGCACCATTTGGGGAACACTGACCATTTAGACGCGTAGAGTCTTCTTGTAGAAGGAGCTCTAGACTGCGTGATCGTGTTCACGACCCCTTCTGGCAAAGCAATGGTCATTCGTTGATTATCCACGCATGCAGAGACCAGCGCTCTGGATGGGGATACAGCGAACGCATAGCACAAGCGGTGCCAGACCACGTGCTGTTCTGTGTTCTGGACAAGAAGCACTCTGTCAATTGCTTCTCTGTGTTGAGGATCGTGAAGCTTGCCTCTACTTTGTGCAGCTGCTTTTAGTGTCAAAAGGCCCTGTTCTGTCGCATTGTATAGCTTATCTTTCTTGGATTCTTGGCATAATGCAAGTATCCAATGACATTGACCGGTCAGGCTTCAAACTACACACAGCTTCCATAATTTGTGATCTTATAATCTGACCAACTTCATGGGTACAATTCCACAACTGGAAATATTTTGTGTTGGTTCATGTCGCTCTTTGGATATAAAAATTAATTCTGATGAAAAATACGATGTGTGGAAATAACTGCAGAAAGTAATAGAAAGTAGAAAGTAGAATAAAAAACCTCTTGGATAACTGTGAACTCAATTCACACACTTTGATCCAAAGACAATAGTATGCATGTGACTCCAAACAAATGACTCTCGCATTTTAGATATTCTTTTTGTCCATTTGAAATAAGGAGAAAAACAGATATTTTCATGACTACAATGAGAAATAATGCAATTATCATTGTCATATACAATCTTAATTCCCACCTAAATAAACTTTCTCGTTAATTGATGTCGTGCATGATTCCTGACATTTTAGAGGTCATCTTGAAGTTTGCGCTCTACTGAGTTTCACATAAGAGATACAGCTTGGCAAACAGCAAAAATGGATTCAGCAGAAAAAATACCCTTTAAAAAAAATAAGCCTGTTTGCCAACTTTTACAAAAAAATGCCCAAGGGTGTCACATTATCTGAAAATCGACCTAGTCTGTTACCATCATCTTGTTTCAGGTGGTAACTATGTACCTTGTCTGTACCACTTCTTTTCATAAACTATGGGCCCCCACCTATAAGCTTTTTTTAGCTTCTTTGGGGACCCATTCACTATACCAAATTCTGATTTTGTACCTCCGCTGTATTATAGAATTTGCTGGTAGTGGTATTTGTGAATAAACCCAAACTCAAACTAAAAAATAAATAAATAAATAAATAAATAAATACACAGACGTGGCCTCAACCATGTCTGTATCATGATATCCAGACCCAGCAGAGCTGGGCCAGCGGAGAGGTGGCGCGGAAGGTGGCCATTATCGACGCAGTAAGATGGCCGCTCGAACACTTCCGGTGGCTTCACTGCCTGATGGCAGTTTAGAACGTCATGAGCTATCCAATCATTATATATAGATCAGTGACTGAGCCATAGTCAAGAAATCCTGCCGTTTGCTTGCCATAATTAAAAGACTAAATTAATTTCCATGGATGGTAAACAGAATTTTGATTAAAAGAGATGTTTGTGTACATTTTCTTGTGATCATGGCAGCAGTAATACGTCAGATGTTGATCAGATGAGGGAGAAAAGCATTATAACCAGGCATAAGAGCAGACTTAGAGTTTAGTGCTTTTAAAGAGACAATTCGGTTGCGTGAATCACAGTGCAGTAGTAGTGGGAAGTTCTGATCATTTTACTGACTCAGATCTTTGAATCTCGTTCAGCAAAATTAACAAATCTTTTTTCGAGTCATTTTGTTCATTACAGCAGAATATAATTAAAATGTCATGGTAAAATAGCCCAACACATCTAGTACTTAAGAAAATGTTGATTACATTTGAAAAAATAACAATAAACTTGCAGCCAAAGCCAAATTATGAGACACTCAAATGTTTAATTAATTGATTAGTTGGGTCTTAAGTTCAGGCTAATGCAGTCTGTTAGTTCACCCCACCTCCTGATCCAAAATGTTCTTTCTTTTGCAACTTCAAATTTATCACATCTGTTCCCTGCCTCTCGTGTCTTCGGCTTCGAACTTCGAGTCAGTCGAGTCATGTGACAGCCCCATATATGCATTTAAATGCACTGCAATACCGGTCCGGAAAGAGAAATGATTAGCTCATCTCTCTCTCGAGTCAGTCTTCGGATTCGGCCAGGTCCGAGTCTTTCGTTCTTCCTGTCAGTCCCATAGATAGGATACATAGGATTGCTTTGATATCGCTACTTAAATCCAACTTTCCGAACTTCCGCTACTAGCCTTAGCCCGCTAGCATTGCACGCGTGGTCGCACCTATCGATCGTCTTATTTACACCCGTATCACTGAAAGCTATAATTCGCCATTATAGCACATCTGCTATAATGGTGAATATATCGGATGTGTGTCTAACGTTACCTTTGAGTGCAGGTAAGGACGCGTTTGAGCTGCATTCTGTGCAGTTGGAGTTGGATTCGGTGGACAAGCAGATCCGCGACCTACTAGAGAGACAAGCCGAGCTGAGAGAGCGGTGATCAAATGTCGTTTTCTAAGATAAGGTTACAGATAGATTTTTTATTTTTTTGTGATTAACAACTCACATATGTGTTCTCTTAGTATCATGTGTTATTCGGTACAAATATAGAATGATTTAAGTAAAATATGAGTTTGAACGGGAGTTGTGCTTTGTTTCAATCGTCCCGCCTGTGCGGGACGGTTAAAACACAGGGGTGGGACGGATGAAACATGACAGTTTAAATGGCAACTATTCATCTAATGCTTTTTTTTTTGTGAACAACACCTGACAAGTAACTTATGTACATGTTGTTACAAACATATTCTGTAATTTATTTTCATTTAAAGGTTCATATTAACCATTTTTGTTCTGTCTCCCAATAAACAATAGGCAATAAGCCTATGCGCATTTTGTAATCTTTCTAACAGGCTATTTTGACGAAGACAGACAAATCCGTTCACAATTAATTTTCTTACATTTCTTCCTTGAGTCATATTGAGTGTTTGCTAGTTGAATAGCCTGTTATTATGAAGAAAACGAGGTCAACCAGAAGACGATAAATTAAATTTATTGAAGATTGAAGATTGGACAATTGATGATTATTACAGAGATAGCATGTGTTGCGTAATTGAAAATTAATTTGCATTAAAAGAAACACAAGTCTAGAAACAGTTTATGAATCTATGAACAGTATAGGCTATGACCAGGTTTAACGGGCAGGACGCGCGGGCGGGACGGTTGAAACACTGTTTCAACCGTCCCGACAGCGCATCCTGTCATTTAAACCTCTTTTGCTCTTAAACTAAAAAACTCTGATATTGCCCACTTAAGGGTGTGTTGCAGTACTAATACACCTGCCGTATTATTATAACAATGGCACATGAAACAATAAATCCAACTTGTCAGTCAAAAAAAAGTACCGCACGAAAGAATTCAATCACCGCATTCAAAAACAGCTTTGCGGCTTTAACTCCAAAACGACACGACGTAAAGAAGAAATGTTTTCGCGGGTATGTTAGGCATTGCGTGCTGTACGTGCTGACGAAATTTGACGTACATGACGTGAGTGGTTTTCAAGAAAATCTCAGTGTTTCAACCGTCCCGCGTTTCAATCGTCCCGCCTCTCCCCTACCATTTTGCGCATATGAAGGTGAAATTTTTTTCCGTCGATTTTGGAACACGAGTGAAGTACAAAGCCTATAATAAAGAATAGTTTACCATCCAAATACATCTCAAATGTTGAAACATTTTGATTCTAATTAGAGAGTTACGTGAGCCGTTATGTGAGCCCAACGCCGCTTACTTTCACTTTCGCTTGAAAGTAGCCGATTTCATTTTGGCTTGTTTATTGTTTATTTATTTGTTATTGTTCTGTTCTGAATATCATTACATTTAAATGATTTGTTGTGGAATATGTTTTGTGTATTTTTTACCAAATTTTAGTGTTGTGTATATTGGTATATGTATAATAATACCGCGAAATTCAGTGCGGTCAATATGACGTCTATGGCCGAAATAGGTAAATATGTTAATTTGTTTTTTTGCATTACGTGTAATTTATATGAAAAGCATTTTAAATGAAAATACAGACACTTTTAGGAAAAGTCAGGTACCAGCAGGATTTTATTTATTTGTTCAACAAAGTTATTGCAGATATAAAATTCAAAACGGTCAAAATGACCGCCATGAAAGTTCTAGTGTTAATGTCATGGTGTAATGAACAGAGACTGCTCTTTGTAAATAATTGGAATCTGTTCTGGGAGCGACCTACTCTCTTCCGTGCTGATGGCCTTAACCCCAGCAGAATCGGAGCGGCTCTTCAGTCGGACAACATCTCCAAGGCGTTGCACACCATATGACTAGTAAGTCAAAGTCCAAATCACACTATTTGCTGTCCAAACTTAATTGATATAAGTACCAATGTAGAACATTATATTGAAACTGTGTCTATTCCTCGTTTAGTGAGGTCAAACATTAAATCTACTGTAGGATCTAGGAAAAATCTAATTGTGATTAAACCAGAAAATCTCAATATTAGTGAACAAAAACAATCTATAAAGCTAGGTCTTCTAAACATTAGATCGCTCACACCTGGTGGTTATTGTAAATGAAATGGTCACAGATAATAGTTTCGATGTACTTTGCCTTACTGAAACATGGCTTAAACCAAATGATTATTTCGGTATTAATGAGTCTACTTCACCAGGATACTGTTATAAGCATGAGCCCCGTCTGATTGGTCGTGGCGGCGGTGTTGCAACAATCTATATAGATATTCTTAATGTTACACAGAAAACAGGTCACAGGTTTAATTCGTTTGAAGTACTTGTGCTAAACGTTATGCTCTTAGGGACCGTTCGGTATTTATGGAAGGGGCCACCGGAGGAAAATAGGGGAGGGTCATGTCTTTTTATTCTTTGTTGAGGGGAGGGTCATCCAACTTTTTTTAGTCTAGGGGGAGGGTCACCCAACTTTTATATTAAAACAGCAACATTTCAAAGTGGCTTGTTTGGTGCTATTTTTTTCCATTTAGCTCCATGTTGATCTCGCGTTATCAGCCCCCCTTCGATATCAGATGGGTCTGACCCAACAAAAATCCAGTTTGGCGCTGTTTGACAGTGTGCGCTTCAGTTCGCGCTTAGAGAAAAAGTGCATCATGTCAGAACAGAATGCCAAAGAAATGTTTACCCGGCAAAGCTTTAAAGCACAAGCAAATAATGAACTTTTGTTAAGTGCACAGTGTCCTGTGAGTGTAACTCTACCGCTGCATTAACATGTGATGTGAACGTACGTCGAGTTTAACAGTATGGACTGAGGCGCCAGAACTGCTGATAGAATGTGCGCTGTAGGGCGATACTGCATCTTTTAGTTTCCATTCTTATTTTGTTTCCACGATGTGTAAGATGTAGGGCTACCACCAGCTGCGGCGCTACCATTGGGCCCGGGTGGGCATTTAGGCCCACCCATTTTCTATAGCCTATGGTTTATACGTTTCTTCATTCGGATCTATTTGCGATGATCGATCCAAATTCTAAACAAACAGTTTACATGCTTCGTCCTTGATTCAATATTCATTAAGATAATAATTAATAAATGCACGCATAATTATCAGTGAACTTGATAAATGTTGCAGATATGTTTTACATGCATGCACAAACAAATGCCTTTCAACTTGTGTGTGCAAAATTCAGAATAAAATGAATGTGCAGCAATTTGCACAAATACAGAGTCTGTAGGCCTACTGTGTTGTTACCATTAAATAAGCGCATTTAGTTTCATTTTTGTTAAAATATAATAATGTTATTTTTTCATCTATGTTGATTATGAAAAGTGAACCGCACACACGAGTATACGCAATATCGAGAGACATGGAGCGGGTCAGACATGATTTTGACCACTTAAGTTTTGTTTTGCAGAAAACGATTTTTTTAAGTGAATTTCGTTTTGTATAAATTGTATCTTAATTTTAATATTTTTCTTTTATCAACAAATTGCCAAATACCAAATATAGCAAACAACACAATCATAGAGGCGCCCGCGTGGTCACTTGCACTGCTCGTAAACGGGAGCGCATCTCATCCTAATTTAACGAAACTCAGCGTAGGCCTCACATACATGGAATATATCTTAAGAAAGCTTGAAATGTCTTTTTAACAATTTAAAACGAAAAGAAATAGGCTACTCTCTGGTTATGTAATGATGTGCATTTCTCTCTATACATACAACCGGCACATCCGGGAACTTAACAGTCAATTTTGTAACCGCCCCTTTTTAGGGGAAAACAAGCCAGACTTCCCATAGACTTCAATACAAAATAGCGGCACAAAACAACGTCCGTACACAGCCGGCAGACGTGTATAACTTCAGAAATCACTTAGATGAAATATGTCGAGTAATTATATGTCCACCCTGCCTTCCATAGAGCGTGAACGATACATTTATAAACTTAATTTGGGCAACTTAAAAACATATCCCGTTTCATTCTACCAGCGTCAAATTGGCCTATCAACCCCACCCAGTGGTTTACCCGGACATTTACTCGTACCTCATCGAGTCACCAGGTAGCCAGTGAATGATTTTACTACGGTTTTAAGACGTAAACATCTTTAAATGTATAATATTGTGTCTTTATATTTAGAGTAGCTACTGAGTGCACTTTTCTGTCCAGCTATACAACTAGCCTGATTTAGCTTTCGATAGCATCATCCGTAATTCATGATATTTCCATAACAGCAAGATATTGATGATGATGGCAGGCAGAGATGGACATAAATACATGGAAATGTATTTAAAATAAAATAAAAAATAAAAAATACTGTGTGGAAAAAAATAATTAAATACAAATACATAATGGGGTAGCCTACTGTGTGAAAAAAAATGTTTAAATACAAATTACATGTTTGTAAAGGTTAGTACACATCCTCAATCCGTTACTGTGTATGGCGCTCGCCGGATTGTTTTCCCCTAAAAGTGGGCGTGAACCTTTTCAGAGACGTTCTATGACGCTACGCCGGTTGTATGTATAGAGCTGGTAAGTCCCGCCCCTTCCGCAAAACCCCGCTGGACCTCAAAGTTGAAAAACCGTTAATGCAAGTGAATGGGAGAAAATAATTATTTTCTGGTCCCGTTTGAATTGTGCCATGAATGAGAACATATGTTGTCTGTGAATTTTTTATATAACTTTTCGTGTAAAGAATGATACAATTTAGCGGGTAGAAGTTTGATACGGTTAGACTTTGTGTGAGAGCACTTTGTGGACTACAACTCTCGACGCGTTTGAAACGTCAACACCACTAGCACACGGACTAGCTCACGGATCCCGCTAAACATGGCTGTGTCTTTGGTGCACTTCACCGCCTTCTTTCAGGGAGAGGACAAAATCGTTGAGGTTGGCGAAAACCACGGGTAAGTCAACTTTATGGGGTGACGTCACATAGGCGACATGTAGTCTTTCTCGTTATGTCTTTTCCACAACTGCTAGCCGAAGAATCATACCATATACTGTCAAACTCGTAACATGAAAAGTTATATAAAAAATTCACAGACAACATATGTTCACATTCATGGCACAATTCAAACGGGACCAGAAAATAATTATTTTCTCCCATTCACTTGCATTGACGGTTTTTCAACTTTGAGGTCCAGCGGGGTTTTACGGAAGGGGCGGGACTTACCAGCTCTATAGGCGTGTTCACTACTACGGAGATGGCGATCGTCAACTTCATCTTTACAGCTGTTGTTGCTGTTAATAAACTAAAAATAATAGGCTTATAATTTTATTAAACAACAAATTAAATGAATTTTTTATTGTATTAAAAAAGCAACAAAAAAAATCCTGTTTATCAATATTGTGTGTGTGTGTGTGTCGAAATAATTTGTCCGTTGCTGCTCAAAAAAAAAAAAAAAAACTGTCAAAAACCCCACTGTCAGTGTTTTGTAAGGAACAGGCAAATATGTTCAATATAGCAGGAGACATTTTAATTGTTTACTAATAAAACAGTTATTTTTTATGTCAGTGTCGGCTAGACGAAGTTGACGACTCGCGATCTTCGCAGCGCTACCACATCTTTAAATCACTATTAGTAGGCTATTATTTAAGTTAACATAAAATACATAGACCTACACCACAAAAACTAGTTTAGGATAAATCGGTTAAAATTGGGCGATTCCAGTGAATAGACGTGACATTTGCAGTCAAAACTTAAAATAAAAATTCTCAGAAAATGCATTTATTTGAAACGTCTGAAAGGAGTCAAGACATTAGAAAAATATCAGTCTACACATGCGTTTTATATTTAATATGAGGGAAATACACATGTGACGTGACACAAAAAAATCTTTAACTTTTAGGTGGCAAAATATTTTTTAGTAATTCTTTAAATTACACTGTGCAAACCAAAATATATATACCCACCGGATGAATAAAGATCGGCCTCCACAGAAAATTAAATTTTATATTATTTTTATTTTATTTTTCGTGTTTGCATTTATGTGAAAAAAAAAATGTTACGGACGTGACAGTTCTCCATGAGACCTCAAACAGAAAGCACAAAGCCTTTCTTTAAAGTGAATTTCGTTTTTTTATTAATTATATCTTAATTTTAATCAATGTTTCATCTGGATTTAATAAATAAGAAGTAAATATAGAAAATAGATAATCATGACACGGAGACGCGGGCGAGAGAACTGGACTCTTGTCTCATAAATGAACCGAAACTCAGCGTAAGGTATGCTACTTGCCTCTTAGACCTGAGAAATATATAGAAAGCTTGAAATTTCTACTTTTAAACAGAACAATTCAAAACGAAGGAAAACAGAATGCTTTCTGCTTATGAAATGTGCATTTCTCTCTGGCGCGTTCTGAGACGATCGCGACGCATCGTCAACTTCATCTTTGCAGTCGACACAGAAAACACTTGTTTATTAAAAACAATTAAAATTTCTAGCTATATTTGACATATTAATAATCATTACTTTTGCCGGTTCTTTGTGACAGCTTTTAGATGCTTTATTCGCAACGCCACCCACATGTTGAACGCGTCACACCGCATTAGCACCGAAAACATGATTTTTCTTTTTTTTCAAATCTAAAATAAAAAATTGTGATACGAACCGAATCATAGGTTTGGTCTATCGTTACAGCCAGATGAGAAAGCAAGAGTTTATGGTTTAAAAACAAACAAACAATGGCTATCTGAACATCTTTGCCAAGCCAAACTAGTACAGAATTAGGCTAATCAATAAATTATCGGGGAGGGTCATGCCTTTTTTCACAATCATTTTGGAGGGTCATAGAAAAAAATATTGCTGGCGAAGGGAGGGTCATGTCTTTTTTGACAACAGATCTCAAAACTCCTCCGGTGGCCCCTTAAATAAATAACGAACAGTCCCTTAGATGTAAGAAATAAATCCCTATTATCTCTAGCCTTGGCTACTGTATATAGACCTCCAGGGCCCTATGCTGATTTCCTAAAAGAGTTTGCAGACTTTCTCTCAGATCTATTGGTCAATGTCGATAAAGCATTAATTGTTGGAGATTTTAACATACACGTAGATAACACAAATGATGCGTTAGGGGCTGTGTTTACAGATTTATTAAACTCCTTTGCGGTCAAGCAAAACGTCACTGGTCCCACTCATCGTCTTAATCATACGCTAGATTTAATTATATCACATGGAACCAATCCAACCGATATAGATATTATACCGCAAAGTGATGAAGTCACTGACCATTACATGGTAACTTGCATACTACGTACTGCTGAAATTTGTCATGTTGCGCCACGTTATCGACCAGGCAGAACAATCCTTCCAACAACTATAGATAGATTCTCAAATAGCTTACCTGATCTATCTCAGCTGCTCAGTGAACCCAAACAAACAGATGAACTAGAGGAAATGACTAGCACTATGAGCACCATTTTCTCTAGTACATTAGACATTGTTGCACCAATTCGATTAAAAAAGGTTAGAGAGAAAACTAAAGCACCATGGTACAACAGTGCTACGCATGTTATCAAGAGAGAAACTCGTAATTTAGAGCGTAAATGGAAACAAACTAATTTAGAGGTCTTTAGAATCGCGTGGAAAGACAGTATGTCATTTTATAAAAAGGCCCTAAAAGCAGCCAGGGCTGAGCATCTCCGCAAACTAATAGAAAATAACCAAAATAATCCAAGGTTTTTATTTAACACCGTGGCTAGACTAACAAATAAACAGACATCACCTGAACAAAATATTCCGTTACAGTTTAGTAGTAATGATTTTATGAATTTCTTCACTGATAAAATAGAAAGCATCAGAAACACAATTGTAAATGTACAATCTTTAATGGTGTCTTATGATTCAGCCTCAATTATCGCCCGTCAAGAAAAACTACAGCGCTTTACAACTATAGGACAGGAAGAGCTAAATAAACTTATCATTGCATCTAAACCAACAACATGTTTATTAGATCCAGTACCCACCAAACTACTGAAAGAAGTGTTACCTGTAGTGGAAGAGCCTCTTCTCAATATTATTAACTCGTCTTTATCTTTAGGTCATGTTCCAATAATATATAAGTTGGCAGTTATAAAACCTCTTATTAAGAAACCACAATTAGATCATAATAACCTACAGACCCATTTCAAATCTTCCATTTATGTCTAAAATTCTAGAAAAAGTTGTGTCCGCTCAATTGTGCTCTTTCTTGCAAGAAAATGATATCTATGAAAAATTTCAGTCAGGATTCAGACCGCATCATAGCACAGAAACTGCGCTCGTTAAAATTACAAATGATTTACTTCTAGCTTCTGACCAAGGCTGTATCTCAATACTAGTTTTACTCGATCTTAGCGCTTAGTTCGATCTTAGCGCTTAGTTCGACACTATAGATCACAAAATACTCTTAGATCGACTACAAAACTACACTGGTGTTCATGGACAGGCATTAAGCTGGTTTAGATCCTACTTATCAGACCGCTACCATTTTGTCTGTTTAAATGGGGAAAAATCGAAGAAAACGTCAGTAAACTATGGAGTGCCGCAAGGATCTGTGTTAGGCCCCCTGCTATTCTTAATATATATGCTGCCACTTGGTAATATTATAAGAAAACATGGAATTAATTTCCACTGTTATGCTGATGACACTCAATTATATATTTCATCACAACCAGATGAAAACAAAAAATTATCTAAATTGACAGAGTGTATTAAAGATATAAAATACTTGATGACGTGTAATTTTCTGCTATAAAATTCAGATAAAACGGAGGTATTACTTATTGGTCAAAAAAACTGCCCACAAAACCTCTTACAATACAACTTTAATTTAGAAGGATGTCCTGTTACTTTATCCACTACAGTAAAATACCTGGGTGTTATACTAGATCACAACTTGTCTTTTGAAAATCATATTTCATATGTTACAAGAACAGCCTTTTTCCACCTTAGAAACATTGCTAAGCTACGTAACATGCTATCTGTTTCTGATGCAGAAAAGTTAGTTCATGCATTCATGACCTCAAGACTAGATTACTGTAATGCTTTATTAGCTGGTTGTCCTGCATCCTCAATAAACAAGCTACAGTTAGTCCAAAATGCAGCTGCTAGAGTTCTTACTAGGTCAAGAAAATATGATCATATAACACCAATTCTTTCATCTCTACACTGGTTACCTATTAAGTTCCGTATCAACTACAAAGTATTACTAATGACCCATAAAGCCCTAAATGGTTTAGCACCTGGGTATTTAACGGAACTTCTATCGCCTTACAATCCATCGCGCTCTTTAAAGGTGCCTTGTGTAATTACCGCCAAAAAATCAATTCATACTCCACATTCCATACCAGATGGGGGCAGTATACCTCCAGAAAGTGAGTTGGTCTACTCTAGAGTAACAACCGAGAAACGTCATAGTCTCTATGCTCCGCCCCTACCTTCACAACGACCCTAGAGCCATAGCCGAAGCCAACTCCTAATAGAGGACGTTTTGACTCCAGAGGAACGTTGGTTGATGTCAAGTGATTTTGAAATATTCAATTCAATTCAATTCAAATTTATTTGTATAGCGCTTTTCACAATCCATATGGTTTCAAAGCAGATTTACAGAAAGTGCATTTCAGAATTGTACATAGAAAAATACAGTTAGTTAATCATGTATTAATTTAGGGCATAAACATATCGCCAGCGTCGAGTCGTCTCTTCACAGGCTTCGAGTCGTCTCTGCACGGGTGTTGGGCCAGTGAATATGTACCAGTGAATATGTTCATATTCGTTTTGTTCATATTACATTTTTATTGTTAGTTTGAATTACATTAATTTGACAGACAGCATTCGCTGATGTTGACCAAGCTAGTGCCAACGTAACTTACAGAGCTGCCAACTCTCACGCATTCACCGTGAGACACACGCAATTTACACTTTTCACACGCTCTCACGCCACACATCAATTTTCTCACGCACAGAAAAATCGCGAAGCAAAGAGGACACGGAGACCAACAGACTAGACAGAGCAGGTTAGTTATGATATAAAAAAAAATCTCAGCTCTCAGATTCTGTCAATTTTATTACGCAATTCAAACAATAAATACCGTTTTGGCGCTTGTAAATGTTACACGACAGATCCCTAGCGCATCTCTACTAGCTAATAGTAAAAAAACACGAACACTGTTGAAAGATACAGTAGGCTACGACTTTCCAAAATGTATTCCTCATACATAATAGCGACCAATCAGTGTTTTTTTTATCAGTGTGAAGAGGTCAATAACATAGCTGGAGAACTATTATGTCAGATTTACCTCAGGAAAGCCATTTAATAAACATAATATAGGTCACGTAGTTGGCAAGAAAAAAAGAGCTATAAAGATTGTGCTATATATGTGTACTATATTACAATACTATATTTATGTACGTTATACGTTTATCGAACAGCCTTCGATACATTTCTATGTTATAACTTCCCGAAAAAACTACACAAACATATAAAACAAACTTCTAACGAAATACTAACAGCATCTTACTTAACAATCCAAAAGAAATGTTGCAAGTTCGGAGTCGAACCTCATTTCTTTTATGTCCATTAGTTGTCTCCAGCGATGGAAAGCAGTGCCAATGTTTACTCTGGTTCTGTTCCTTTTTTTATCAGATTTTATTTGCGATTCCGAGCGCGTTTTTTTCCCTGCAGCAGGTGGTTGTGGTGGTGGTAAGGGTCTCTTGCCAAGGGCTTTAGCCATTCTTACGCTCTCTTCCCTGAACTGGAATGTAGTAGTGGGCTGTACTTTCCACATGATTGACATCAGGTTCAAGTATGCCCACAAGCCGTGCGAGTAATGCCAAGTTCAGACTGCACGATTTTCAAAAGAGTCGGGTCACTGTTCTTTTCACACTGCATGACTATGCAGGGTAAGATTAAGTTGCTGGTGTGTTCACACTGCACGATGCATCGGCGACAGGAGGTTTCACACTGCATGACTTTCAGGAGGAAGAATCGCCGACAACTTCTGTCTGATCCGCAAACTACGTTTCGC
This sequence comes from Scardinius erythrophthalmus, assembly GCF_964197995.2. Lineage (NCBI taxonomy): Eukaryota > Metazoa > Chordata > Actinopteri > Cypriniformes > Leuciscidae > Scardinius > Scardinius erythrophthalmus. The sequence continues at coordinate 32,701,964 of NC_138222.1, forward strand.
AACCAAACACACGCGAGAAGTGATAAGGAAATAACGCAAAATCCCGTGTGCGGAAGACCGCAGCTCTCGCGCGAGACTGAAATTGTTATTAAAAATGATAGCCTGCAAGAAGCTTGCGATCCAAATTGTCTGTGCACTGATTTGCAGCGAAAAGGAGAAAAAGAAAAAGATTATGCGTGAGGAAATGGCTGGGAAGACAAGGGGAGCAAGGACTGTGTGTTCTGCAAAGAGAGTTTGGGGTAAATAAATAATGTTGCAATGTGCTGCTGTTGCTGCTGGTCAAGCAAATGTTTGTGCTTTGTTTCTGTTTGATATAATTGTAAATATATCTATTAAAATACTGATATTGTGGTCTATAACTCCTCCCCGAACACCCCGCTACTCTGTATCTTGCTCTCTCATTGGCTGTCGGTCATCGCCGATGTAGTTTTCAGTCAGAACACTTTTCACACAGCAGGATTTTGAATCGCCGACAGGTCCAGATATTTAGCATGCCAAATATCTCACGGGCGTCGGCGACTCGTCGGTGATTCTCTCAGATCGCGTCTTTGCTCATTCACACTGCGTGATTGTCACTCGCGTGAACGAGCACCGATTTGCCTGTGATTTCGGGCATTTGTCTGCGATTTCTCAAAACCTGTCGGCGAGCCAAAATCGGGGCTAAAATCATGCAGTCTGAACTCGGCATTATTCGTGTACTGCAGTTTGGCTGGTGGTTGTGTTGCCCGCATACTGCCTCCCATGGCCGAAACTGGTATTACGACACCTGTCGGGCCGTGGCTAGTAATTTAGCATGCTAATTCAGGCTGATATCTCTGCAGCACTATAACTTGTCATTTTTTTAATGACATCATCACCCTTATTTCTTCTCATTCTTTTGATGCGTGTAGGTCATTTTTGGGATATTTTTACCTCAATTCTGACACATGGCACCATTAAGATCACTAAATTTGAGGCTTCTGGTCATTCCTAGGATATCTAAGTCCACTAAAGGAGGGAGGGCGTTTTCACATATAGCTCCTAAACTCTGAAATGGCCTTCCTGATATTGTTCAAGGCTCAGACTCGCTGTCCCAGTTTAAAACTAGATTAAAGACGCATCTCTTTAGCCAAGCATTCACATAATACTTACCTTTTATACTACAGCTGAATCAGATTGAATGCATTAATATTATGAACAGCAGCTATGCTAATTATTTCCCATCTGCTTTTCTGTTGTTATCTCGGGACACTAGTCCCGAGGTAGAGTTCGTCAGCTCCAGTTTGTATCCAGCCTCTCATGGAAACTTCAGATGCCCCAACACCTGTGAAGAGATGACTCGAGGCCTGTGAAGAGACAACTCGACGCCATCGATATGTTATGCCCTAAATTAATACTTAATTAACTAACTGTATTTTTCTATGTACATTTCTAAAATGCACTTTCTGTTAAGCTGCTTTGAAACAATATGTATTGTGAAAAGCACTATACAAATAAATTTGAATTGAATTTAATTGAATTGTATACGCCCCCTACTGCTGATTGGCTACAAGTGTGTTGTGCTGCTCGGTCCGATCCACTTTCAACAGCGTTTCTCAGAAATCGCTTACTGCACCTTTAATAGAAGGATTTGCATGATTTCATTCATACAGCTTAACAGAGGACAGCTAGAAACACTTTGACAGATGGAATATAAGTCCAGTAAATGGACAATTATGACACTGTGATTTTTTTCAATATTCTCTATGTGGTCTCTTTTTTCTTTTCTTTTTTTTTTTTTAGTAGAATAAAGAATGTTTATATTCTAAGCAGGTATAGCCTTTAACATAGCAATCTACAAATAGGATAATTTATGTTCTGCCTAAATGAAAAAGTCCACATATACAATGGCAAATGCGATGTAACAGAAAGTAGCAACAGATCTTTTTTTCTCCCATAAACTGATTATCAAAAAAAAAAAAAAAAGGGACTTGGTCCAATCCATCAGTTGTTGATTGGATGGAAGCTGATCTGAATGTGAACTTGCAGTCGATTGTAAGAAAGGGATGGGGTTTATGTGGATAGAAAAAAAATAAAAAATAAAACATTTTATTTGTATTTATTTATTTGTCAGAGAATGGATCATTAATAAAAGTATGTTTTGTTTAACTGCACTGGCAGATTGCTTTTCACTTGATTGTAATGGATATTTTCTGAAGTAACATGTTTCCAAATATTGGAAAGGAATGTGTTGATGGAAGTTATCACCAAAATGCTTAACATCAAGCGAGATCTATCCAAGAATTAATGTGATTACCAGTCACTAGCAATTATAGCAAGCTGAAACCCCACATTCATGTCTCATTAGAGTAGCTGTTAGCACAGACAGACCTGTTTATTTTTAGCTGAGGGGCAAGTCTAGGCAAAGGTGCAGGGGGCAGCATGTGGAGACTATTGATCAGAACCGTATGCTCACATGTCGGAGGGGCCGATCTGACCTTGGTTAATGACAGAGTAGAGGTGATGAGTGCTAGCACAGCTGTGGCTGCTGTCGGCTATCATCTCACCTTTTAGCGCTCCTCCCTATAACATCACACAGACATAAAGAGTCAACAGGGCTGAGAGCTCAATGCAGCTCAATGTGCTTTGGATATTGTATAAAATTATAAAATATATGAGAAAAAAATATGCATAAAGCTTTGAATTTAATCTTTAATCTTGAATTTAAAGCTTTGGTGAGAAAGCATCTGTAACAAGGTATGTTGGTCGGAACCAGCGAATGTTTCACAAACTTTAATAATAAAACAAACGTAAAACAAAAATAAAAGTGGCAGCACCTCGCAAACGACTGCTGCAAACACATAAACAAAAAATAACATAAATAGTCCAGACCTGGGGCCTATATGAAGACGGTTTAGGTGGCTAGCTAGGTATGTTTCAGTTTAGTTTGCGCCAACCTTGGGTTTTAAGCACCATGAAAGTGGTTTGCCTTTTAGCAGTGTTCATCGCCATAGTAACTTGCGCTCCATGGCTAACCTGGTCCAGGGCAGGTTATAATTATAATTCTCTCAATAACTTTATCAACTTTATAACTAACTTCACAACTTTTACTTGCACTGATATAGCAATACTTTTTCTTTTAGTTGTCCTCTTTCATAGACAGCTATCTTGCTGTGTAAATTTGTTTAAATTCTTAATATTTTTTTTAATCTCGTAATATTCTGCAGAAGAGAGAAGTGAATCGTGCTGCTTCTCTCGCGAGAAATTAATCGCACTTTCACTCTTCCTCAGCATGTGATTTGGTTGTTCGCTATTGATGTCATACCTAAACTCAGGATCAAAGCCTGAGTTGACAGAGAAAGTTGATGATCAGCATCAAGGTACCAACAAAGCCTGGTTGGATTGGTTTGGTTTTTTCATCTCGTAACTAATCCTGTAACCCAGAGTTTTTTTTAAACTACCATCATGGGACAGGCCCCAGGTCCTCTCTCGTCCTTCACTGTCGTCGCTCCTTTTTTTATGCTTCCGAAACTCCTCTGTGAGAAGGTTCATTATCAGTCATGCCACTGACTTTGCCCTGTTCTCATGGCCCTCGGCCTCGTCCTGCTTGCCACATACCCACGAGACTGCGCTCTCCTCCCCCCCTGGTGGCCCAGTCATGGCGGCCGCAGCACCTGGGGGTAAGGACAGAAGAGGCGAGAGAAAAGGAGACGGAAGCATGAGGAACGACAGATACGAGAGAGAATTTTTTTTTTTACAAATCTTGGTCCGGTTCCCGGACACACTGACTCTCGGTCCTCAACCAGCTAAGAGACTCTCACTCGTGGTGCCATGCGATGGTAATGGACATCCTTTGGTGGATGGCTCCTCCGGTTGAGGGCAGCCAGCAGCGAGTCCCCCGTTCCCTGCTCCTACCCAAACATGGCGGACGGCAGCAGGCTCTGGCCTCCTTGCAAATGGTGCCGACTCCTCCGCTCCCTCTCGGACGGCAGCCACCTTTCTTTGGCCCAGGAGCACGACAGTGGGCTCTCCGTCCCAACCGATCCGTCGCTCCAGCACCACCGCCTCGGGCAGCCACTCGTGGTCTCCGCTCCTCCGTGCTGCCCGACATCCTCAGCACCGCAATTTTTCTCAGCAGCGACGGCTCTCCGACAGCGTGTCCCTCCTTTATTCCCAGGTTTCGGCACCAATGTAACAAGGTATGTTGTTCAGGAAAGAAGGAGGTGCGAACCGGCGAATGTTTCACTTTTAATAATAAAACAAACACAAAACGAAAAATGAGGAAAGTAAAAGTGGCAGCCCCTCACAGACGACTGCTGCACACACATAAACAAAACACAACACAAATAGTCCAGGCCTGATCCTCTCTCGTCCTTCTCTGTCGTCGCTCCTCAAATGCTTCCGAAGCTCCTCCATGAGGAACTAGAGATCGATGCAGCACGCAGGTGTCGCTCATTGTCAGTCATTCCACCGGCCTCGCCCCATTCTCACATTAGTCCTGCTTGCCACAGAATTCCAAAAGCCAACACTTGCAATTAGATTGCAAATGATATCATCACATTGAGCAAATGTCTAGAATGTCTAATTTTACATCCTATTTTTTAGCAATAACAGCAGTTATAGCCTTAACTGCATTCACCATGTGACTGAACAGCTACATTAGCGGTGTGTACAGTATAAATGGATAAATCCATCCATTTTACAGTGAGTTGTAAATAAAGCTGTTAAGTATAAAAAGACAAAGAGATTAAACAAAGACCCTGGTGATAGATGGTTAAAAACCTTCAGGAATAACCTTCAGGGAGTTCGGATAGGGAGAGGATATGTACATAAACGCACACACACACACACAGACACAGACACAGACAGACACAGACACATATTTAGTGAACACATACCAACACATCATCATCATTATTTTTCCATTTAGTTTTGGCAAGTATTCTTGTGACCCTCATCTTCAAATATTCGAATGTGAGAATATTTTCATAGCTCCCCCTGAAAAGTAAGAATGGTCAGGCCAAGATCAACAGGACACAAGCATATCACATTTAGCTTGTGAGGGGAGATGGTGGGAGAACTCAGTTTGTTTTCCTCCTCCCTCTCTAAATTTATATCTGCCTTGAAAATGAATCTGTATAAGGTCACACTCCAATCAGGATTCCCACAGCATTCCTGTCTAAATGTAAACTGAGAAAGCTATCAGCCTGAGCCAATGTGTGCCTTATTGAAATAAATGAGACTTCATTAGGAGAGCAAAATAGATGGCATTGCACATTGAAATTGTCTCACTGATTTCTCACCAGCACATGCCAAGATGGGGGTTGCTGTATGTTCTCCTGATCCTCATAAAAGACGAGGCAGATGTTGTGTTGAAAATTTCCTTTTACAATAAATGATTGCTTCCTCCGCTTTGACTTAATAGAGGGGTAAATTCCTCCCAAAATTCAAAACAGAGGGTCTGTTCTGCCGGATTCTGTCGGAAATCTGCAGATAGATGCGCACACGTCCAGATGCCTCCTGCTTGAAGCTATTGTGGCGAAATCCCAAAAAGAAATGTGTTAGCAATTGAAGCCAATGCCTCATATCTTCTGTACTGACATTTTTATTCGTTTTAGCACGTGTGAAAGGAGATGAGATGGTTAAAGAGATTGACCCTGAAGCAATGGGCAAACTACAGTCAGACAGGGTTGTTTTAAATTATAGGTGTGCATAAAGTGAAAAAATGAGGCGTGCAACTACGATAGAATGAAAGAGGTTTAAATGGGAGCCAAATAAAAGACAGAAAGCCTGCCTGCACACATCTGGACAGAGCAGCGTGCATTGGTTTAAGCGGAACCTCATACATCAATGAGCCATTTCAGCACATTGACTTTAAGGTTATTGGCTTTGGATGTTATAGTGAGGGCAATCGTTTTCAGGAGAAGACATCTGCTTGGCTTTGGCTGGGGTGTGAAGCTGGGATGTTCACCAAGGACGATAACTATAACATTTTAATAATCATTCTAATTCCATGACAATAGGGAAGTCCACACCACAGATATAATGATAACGACATTTGAAATCACTTTCAGAACGATTTTTTCCAGCTGATGAACGATACAAAACATTGACAGCAATTCAGATTCCGCTTGACTTTAAAGAGCTTAAGCATTTAAAGCAGCAGGCAACATGTAAACAATGCTTATAATAAACAGAATGTTATTGTATGTTAGTGTAGACCTAGTCTGTCCAGTCCTGCTCATGGAGGGCCACTGTTCTGCAGAGTTTAGTTTCAACCCCATTTAAACACACCTGAACCAGCTAATCACAGTCTTACTAGGCATACTAGAAACTTCCAGGCAGGTGTGTGGAGGCAAATTGGAGCTAATCTCTACAGTGGCCCTCCAGGAGAAGGTTTGGAAAATATTTTTATAGTTTTCCTTCTAGTTATATTCAGGCTATAATTCTACTGGAGGAGGGGACCGCTGATTAGACTTATGAGTCCGGGTGTCAAGGTAACAACAAAAGACTGCAATTACCTCCTCAGATTATAGATCCCAAGCACAGAGACGACGTGTGGATTTTCAGTCTGTATGCAAGCTCTTTTGTGTTTGGCCTTCGCTGCTGTTGTCATGGAGCCTTGAGAGTGTGCGTGTCTAAAGGAACTGTTTTTGTGTCTGGCATGCATCTGGCATGATTGAGCATTATGAAACGGGTTTCTCACATGACAAAAAAGCGACTGTTTTTAGCTTGTTAGGCGAATGTGCTCGCAATATGTGTGCGTGTGAGCCAAAAAGACTTTGAGACCTTTTCAAAAGAACACAAGCAGAGCCGTGCAAAGGAAAGGATAACAGAGTGTGCAGTCATCGATTCCCATTTTTAGAAGTGTCTGTGCTCTTTCCGAACTGAATGGCTGTGAAAACACATACTTCTCGTAGTCAGCTTGTGACTCTGTGTCCGTTTGACTCATAAAGCTCATCTTTTACTTGCAGAGTCTTTAGAAAAAGTTCACGTCTGGAGTAATTTCGTCAATGATCCGCAAAGACCTGTCTGGCTAGCAGAGGGGTTAGGTAGTGTGATGTATCATGCAGTACTGAGCAGCACCTGTATTCAGTATTCAGGGCACTCTGCAAACTCTAACTAAATGTACAAAAAGAGAGAAAATACACTTTGATCCTAAGGACATGATGATGTATCAACAATAAACAGCATATAAATCAAAATGGCCTAATGTTACTGAATGAAATGTCGACTTAGGAAGTGGTTAGGACTGTGAAGCTTTGGGGGTGTTGATGGACTCGATGTTTAATTTTCAAAGCTAACATGATATGAACATTATTTGCCTCTTAAAACAAGAGGCAAACATTTTACTCTGATAGGCAAATCATTTGCATTTAAAAGTTGTAGTGAGATGCATATAAACCTCAACACATCAATAATTTCAAACATGGTGATGATCAACAAATGTTAATTCAGTAAAAATATGAACTCTGGACCATATGACAGCTAAATAAAGAGACAACAGCCACAGCAAAAATGTAGCCAGTAAATGCAAAGCAATGATAAGTTTTTAATAATAGTTACCACATAATTTGTTCAAGCTGCAATGCATGCTGGGAACTGGCACAACATTGTTAAACATAAAAAAGTTTGTTCAGATATCTCAGTTTGGAAAGTTGGAATCTAAATAAGGTCAACAAAACAACTTTTGTTAGCAATGTGTTTAGAGTATTCTTGTTTAGTTCACTCAAGATAATAAACTGACTTATCCTACTAAATACTTTGTTCAAGCTACTTTTTTTTTTACATTTTTTTACATTTGTTAGAATGTTTTGCAAGTTGGATTGGACTGTAGTTTCTACAGTGTGTTTTTGTAGAGCATTCATCACATGGCAAAATAATTTGACCCGCTGTGTCTGTGTGGGAGAAGACATCCCACCTGCAGATGGCGATGTGACATTAGATACCATATACTTAGTGTGCCCACGGGGTCAAAGTTTGGCTGATCAGCATGGCTTCATTAGTTCCCTCCTGGTAGATGTCATAGCAGCACCATCTGGACCTAAAAGCATCTTTCTTCATTGACAGCCAATCAGAATTATTCTAGTATTCTGACTTTTTTTTTCCAAGCAACATATATAAGGATAGACAGATATTATATCTTAAGAGGCTCTAGAGAGATTAGTCGCGTGGCATTTTGTTATGTGATTCCTCTTGCTTTTTTGTATTTAAAAGTTCTGATTCTGATGCGACTTGTTTTTGGATTGAAATGCTAAAATAAAATCCATCTAAAACTTTGCCACACTCATGACAAGTCAGTGACTTGTTCCCTTTCGAGAACGGTCTCTCGTATTGCGTAGCTATACGCAATGGGAAAACTCCTTTTCTCGAGAATATTGAAGCCTTTATTTTAAAATGCAGTGCAGCTGCACAGCGAGCACAGAGCAGAGCTGACTAGCACGCTCATTGGCTGTGCTATGGGAACTGCATGAACCTATGGCGAAGCAGCTGATGCGCGCGAACCAATCATGGTGCTTCGCACCTTGTGCGCGCCGAATGGGCATGGCTTCTGGCTATATAAGCGGGCCATTTCGCCATAGGAATCAGATTTAATCTCCTTTAGCAAACTCTTCACTTCGCTGTTTCTCCTGTTAAAGCTAGGTTTATACTCGACGCGTCTGCACAAGCGCGAAGGTGTGCGTGGCAAAAATTACGTCATTGCGGTGTGGGCGGTCATGCGCGTCGGGTGCGCAAGACCCCATTTCGCTTGGCGGTGTGCACAGCTTTTTTTGTAACAGCGCACGCGGCTCCGCATACGAAGATGAACGACTTCGAGCCGAATCTGGCCGAGCTCGAACTTCTCACCACACCGGCACCCAATTTGCACATCTAAATTAGTTGCTTACATTTAAAAAATTAGTATACAATAGCATAAAAAGTATTTTTAATGAACATAAAGGTCCATGTTTAATAAAAATGTTCACGAAACTTAATGAAATGTTTAGTGAAATTAGAAAATATGTAAGAGATTGTTAATTTAGTTATATTGTATACACATTCTCATATCCATATATTTTGTTTTATTGTCACTAGTAATAATCTCAGGGTTTACTGGGTTTACACATTTCTTTTTGTAGTGTGATATTGGTGGTGGTGTACTAAAATAAACATTGTCACGTGTATAGCTTTCTTCTTCTCACTGCTGATTCCTGATGATTTAGAGGACAATTACTTGAGTCGCCCCCTGTCGTTTCAAAGAATAGTACAACGGCGAGTGCGTCAAGTATAAACGTCGTCCATTTGGGGAGGTGCGCGTGCAGTCTGCGGAGACTCGTGCTGCGGTGACAGGCGAAAGTATAAACAGGGCTTAAGAAGCCTTCGCCGTCAACGAGCCCCAGCAGTGGAACGAGCGACCTGCTGCAAGCAGCTCAGCGGATGGTGGCCTCCCAATCTACATGCTAAAACTCGATGCCGCCTCTTCTGATTTGCCGTTCACCTGCGGCCATCCGGCGAGAAGCCTATATCCTTTGAAAACGTTTTACAGTGTGTTCACTGCTGCGACACGCTGTTAAAAGAGCAAATTTCAAAACACTGGCGTTGTTTCAAATGCCGTGTCCAGACTGCACTTCATGCAGAGACCCTCTACATGACGCGGATGGACACAGCGAGTGTGCTTCGTGCCTGGGACCTGGCCATGCAGAAGCTGCACTCACCACGAGCAGCTGCTCTAGAGTATGCCGCTCTCTTCTCTACGCGCGGTTAGTTCTCTTTACGTATAAGAGAGTTACCCTGCCCTCGCGCCCTAGTCTGCACGTCATGCAGAGCCTTCTCCATGACTCAGATGGACACAACAAGTGTGTTTGCATGCTTGGGATCCAGCCACGCTGAAACTACTCTCACTCACGATGGCTGTTCTCACTGCGAGAACATGCTGCTCTTCTCTCGGCGCGCCCTCCCGTTTTTCTCTGAAACTGCACTCTCTCACCTCGCGCCCTCCCATTTCACAACAGTGGGGTCAGAGTCTTATTGAGCGTTCAGACACGAGTGAGCCCACGCCAGCCCCGCCCCCGCATGACTCACTCTCTCCAGAGAAAGACTTTCTCCGGCGTTAGTCAACACCCTCAAAGAGAGCTCGCTCACTCCTCACAGTTCCCTCTTTAGCTCAGGTGACTATAGATGCTTGAACTGCAGTAAATGGGCCCGTCACAAAGCACGCACCCCTGCAAACAAATGCTGTCGTAACAGCAAACCAAATAAAGCACTTTTCTGTCAATCCCCCTATAAAGTCAGCCAGTATGCACCACTGCAGATAAACGCTGTTACCACAGTGACTCGAACAGAGCGAGAAAATTGTATTTTTCTAGCAGCCCCCATTACAACTCAGGCGGCTGGAAATACTCAAACATTAGTCACCAGGCACGTTACAAAACACGCGCCACTGACATCAAAAGTGTGCCCACTGTAAGCGCACACCACTGCAGATAAACGTTGTCATCAAACACTGCCCTAACAGCGGCTCTAACAGAGCCACAAACGAGTGTCTTTCTATCAGGCGGCTAGATATCTCAAACATCAGTCACCAAACCCGTTACAAAACGTGCACCACTGATATCAAGCACGGCCTCAAAGGCGACTCAAGCAGTCAACGGGTCCGCTGTAAGGCGCGCACCGCTGTAGATGAACGCTGTTTTAACAGCGGCTCAAACAGAGTGAGAAATGAATGTTTCCCCAACAGCCCCCCTCACACAGGCGGCTGGAAATGTTCTAAAATCAGTCTCCAGGCCTTCTACAAAGTATGCGCTACTGAAAACACTTGTTATCACTACAGTCAAGGGGCCCGCTGCAAAATATCTTATATAAATCGCCAGGGCGGTCTCAGGTCGAACAACCTGCACACCATGGCCAAACTCCTCCTCTTATGGGCACACATCAACCTGCGCTCACTGAGAGCGGCACATATGCCAGGCATTCTGAACCAGGGTGCGGATATGCTATCCAGAGACAACGTTCCCTCGGAGGAATGGTCTCTTCACCCCCTGATGGTTCAGCTGATCTGGAGTGTTTTCTGCGAGGCAGAGGTCGACCTCTTCGCCTCAGAAGGCAACTCTAAAGCCCAATCTTCTTTTCCAAAGACAGGGACACGCTGGCCCACGACTGGCCCAGCTGCCCTCTTTATGCATTCCCTCCAGTCTCAATGCTCCCTCAGGTCATCGAACGGATCAGGAAAAGCAAGAGTGCTGTCCCCCTAATAGCCCCCGGGGGCCTCCCTGAAAAGGTCTTAAACACCATCACTGAGGCTAGAGCACAGTCAACTAGACGCCTCTATGCCCTGAAATGGTCAGTGTTCACCGACTGGTGCACAGCCCAGGACCTTGACCCTTATTCAAGTGAAGGACCACCAGTATTTTCTTTTCTCCAAGAGCTGCTGGACGCAGGTCGAACCCCCTTCATGCTCAAAGTATATGTGGCGGCCATAGCAGCCTTCCTCACTCCTGTGACCGGCCAGTCACTGGGGAGAAACGACCTCGTCGTGTGTTTCCTCAAAGGGGCCAGGAGGCTGAACCCGCCTCTACCCCCTTTTATATACCGGCCTGGGATCTTTCCACGGTCCTCAGGTCAACCACTTCAGTCGGCTGATCTAAAGCCTCTTTCACTGAAGACCGCACTTCTGCTAGCCCTAGCATCGGTCAAGCGAGTGAGTGATTTACAGGCACTCTCTGTGAGCGCTTCCTGCCTTGAGTTCGGGCCCAACTACTCCAAAGTTGTCCTCAGGCTCAGGCATGGCTATGTTCCCAAAGTGCTTTTGACTCTTGGCTCATTCAGAGCTCAGGTCATTTCTCTATCAGCTCTTTCCCCTTTGGAAGAAGATGGAGATGTGTCTCTACTCTGCCCCGTTAGGGCCCTGAGAGTCTATTTAGAGCGTTCTGCCCCTTTCAGGCAGTCAGAACAGCTCTTCATATGCTTCGGTGGCTGCACCAAAGGGCTTCCGATCACCAAGCAGAGACCATCACGATGGATAGTAGATGCTATCGCTTTAGCCTACGCTTCTATGGGCCTTCCTTGCCCCATTGGCGTTAGAGCTCATTCCACGAGAGGCATGGCCTTATCTTGGGCCTGGTCCAGTGGTAGACCAATTGAAGACATCTGTGCAGTGGCCGGCTGGTCCTCACCGTCCACATTTGTAAGATTTTATAACTCAGAGGTTCCTGCTCTGCAGGCTCAAGTTCTTTCTGTATAAAGACCTTGGCCTCGGGGGAGCCCAAGCCTTGTATTACCCCTCAGTGGGGCCCGACATGGTCTGGCCCCCATTGGATTTGACTTTAGCTCTACTATTAACCTCGGGCTTTAAGCCCTAGGTGATAGTTAAGGGCGAAGTGTTAAGCTGATAGCACGGCGTTTTAAAATGGGATCCCGTAGTGTATAGCTACGCAATACGAGAGACCGTTCTCGAAAGGGAACGTACTCGGTTACTAACGTAACCTGGGTTCCCTAAGACTGAGTAAGGGAACGAGTATTGTGTACCCTGCCATGCTATTACGCTTGGTACAGGTGCTGTCGCTTCAGTCGACTTAAACCTGATTCCTATGCCGAAATGGCCCGCTTATATACCCAGAAGCCTCACCCATTCTGGCGGGCTTCGGCACGAATAACCATGATTGGTTTGTGCACGTCAGCCGCTTCGCCATAGGTTCATGCAGTTCCCGCAGAACAGCAAATGAGCGTGCTAGTCAGCTCTGCTCTGTGCTCGCTGTGCAGCTGCGCTGCGTTTTAAATTAAAGGCTTCAATATTCTCGAGAAAAGGAGTTTCCCCAGGGAATCGAGGTTACGTTAGTAACCGAGTACGTTTTCTGTGCACACAAATCGCAAGTGACAGATGTGATAGATGCAGTACACTGTGATTCTTGTGAAAATACAAACTTCTTTCCACACATAACTTTTTTTTTTATATGTACATCTAAACTCTATCTTTTGTTTTGTTGATTGAGAAACTGATTCTTTAACTGTTATAACTACAACTGTCTAACACACTGAAGCCAACATTTTTTTTTTAACTAAACAAACATGTCTTAATAAAATAAAGGCTAAGCTGTAAATAACTAAATTATTGCTGAAACTAACTAAAACTATTAGCACAGAATTATACAAAGTACTATTTTCTTTTTCCTGAAACACATCTTTGTTGTTATGCAGCCAATAATCCATCTTCCACATAATTAAAATGACAAATCTTTACATTCTCTGCACATAAATATGTATATCAAATGTAAAATCTTGATGTTGCCCTTGATTTACTCTGCAGTGCAGCATTCCAAATCTCAGAATTTAGGCAAAGCCATCAAAAAGATCATCATAGCGTAACTGCTGTAGGTTATTTATGTTGAAGATGGCTAGACCCAGACCACTTAAGCTTTGCTGTGCCATGAATGAGTGCAGGTATGAAAGAGCTATCTTCTTCAGTGGAGTAAAATATTTTTTGGTAACACTTTACAATATGGGTGCACTAATATGCAAATTGTATAATAAACTATAAATCATATTTAGATCAAACAAATTTTTTATATTATTTTATTATTATTTTTAATACTTTTATACAAGCACCCCAGGGCCCTCTACTGAGTTCTGCATTTACGGAGTAGAATAATTTCCTGCTGATAATAATCCGCATCCTGAGAATATGTTAAATCCAGCAAGATTTTCCTTGTTTTTCATGTGTATGTGTGCACACAATGTTGGTCGCTTACAATGTAAGTCTCTCTCTCTCTCTCTCTTTTTTTTTTTTTTTTTTGCGCTTGATCTTATCTACTGGGGAGTGTTGAAACATGGGATGATTTGTTAAAAAATAGGAATTATATACATGAGTGAAAGCATCTCCTGAGGTTACCGTACACGCTATGTCTCTGTGTGGAAAAATAAAGGATTTATAGGACTAAAAAAAATTTGGTAATAAAGTTTTTTTTTTTATTTATTTTTTTTTTATTTGCAATTGTGTTCATGAATGTGAAATGACAGGTGTGAAACTGGTGTCATCAGATCTGAATCAGCAGATTCAAAATGTGTAAATTAGTGTCAGGTACAAAAACTGCTGATGTTACAGTCTACCTTACTATAATTGAGTGAGTTGTAACAACAATAGAACAAAGACATTAATAGAAAAATAGGCAAAGTTTAACATAATGCAGAAAACACAGACATTGAACCAGATGTGGTTTCCCCTACAGTCAATTGTTTTAATACGCTCTATAGAAATAAATGTGACTTGACTTGACAGTAGGCTAAATACATTTGGTGGTTTCAGTAAGAGATTGGTCAGCTGAGGGATGTAGGAAGGTGAGTGGCTGTGTATGATGTATGAGAGTGAAAGAAAGAGACAGGAGAAGTGTGTAAGGGAGTAATATCTGCCTCTACTCACTAACCTCAGTGCCTTTTGAACCCATTTCTCCACTAGAGAGGTCAGCGCACATGCTGAAGAATCCAGTGATGACAGCATAAAGTGACAGCAATGAAATTGGAAAGAGTGGTTGACCTTTCAATGGCACACAGAAAAAAGTACAGGGATGGCAGACTGATAAGGCTTGATTTTTCTCAAGATGGGCTGCTGGGTCTGTTTCAATGTCCTCTGCCAAAAAAAAAAAAAAATTGGTCCAATAGAGAATTCTTCACTGTCTCATTTCAACTGCAACAGTAGATTGCATTTGCAGGCACACACTTTTACTTTGGTCTGCAGTGGAAAGGCCGTCAAAGGAATTTGTTGTCTAAGGATTGTTTGTAGCGTTTGGTGCTCTCAGCTGTCAAAATGAGTTGAGGTGAAAACTGTAAATATTAGTTTGCTGTGTCTGACAGCTCAAAACATGCATTTCAATAGCCAAGCAACCAGGCCATGTTTCTCTCACTCCAACCTTTGCATTCAAGCCCACTGATAGACAGCTGCACAATGTAGAAGCTCTTATACCACAGATGTAAGTGTATCTTTACCTGCCATACAGCAATGGTGTAACATCACATAAGGTGGACCTGTCAGTGCTTGAGCAGGCCATTCATATGATGCCTTTATATATATATATATATATATATATGCCTTTAAAAATAACCCTACAGACACTGCTGCCACCATGAATGTTTCCTACACTTTAGGAATACTTAAAGTATACACTTAGGATACTGATAGTTAAGCATTGGATACAGCCACAGTAACATGATATTTTACAAAAAAAACTACAAAATGGTGAGACCGGAGGAATCACGGTGGGAGTGGAATGGTTGACAGTTTAAAAAAGTGTGTTTCTTCCAGAAAGCCAGAAGTGCCCACAGGGAGGATTAATGGGAACAAAATGAAAGGCTCCTCTGTGCCAGACTCTCTGAAACCAAACTCTTCAAAACCAGATGCTGCACCACCCACCTGATTCTGAGCAGTTGTGCTGTTATTTTTGGAGAGAAGTGCCTGCCTTTATTTTGGTTGAACCAGCTGAGCAATTTTAGAAGGCACAGGAAATGTATTTTGGCCCTAGAGAAGAGAGAGTAAGGGATAATGTACAGTCAGGTCATTATTGCGAAATAAACCCCTTTTGGACAATACGAGACCCCGTCTGGGTCTATTATGTGTTAATGACTGGCTGACTGTACATTATCCAGATAATTACATGACTGCTTAACAAATAAATGAATACATCAAGACAAAATATTGATTTGAAATTGATTGAATTGAATATTCTGTCATAATTTACTTACCCTTATGTCCTTCAAAACTGTGTGACTTTCTGTCTATTTTTTAATTGGTCAGTTGTAACCAAAAGTGTTTTGGTTACCAACATTCTACAAAATATCTTTATTTGTGTTCTGCAGAAGAAAGAAAGTCATTCAACTTTCATCATTCATCATTCATTATTTTCCACCATCAGGCCTAACTGTTCTTATTATGAAACCATGCTGATCCAAACTTTTTTCAAGGCACATTTATGTTTGGTTGTTTGTTTGTTTGTTTATTTATTTATTTATTTATTTGTTCTCCACTGTTGTGCTACACAATCATGAATGTAGTGAGTACTGTAGTAAACACTGAATGAGGATCATCATATCAAATATAGAAAGGTAAACGTATTCAGACTAGCAAAAAATTACATTTACTGACCTAATATTATAATATGAGCAGTGCTCAAAGTGGGCCGGTACGCACCGGTACGCAGTACCAGCACTTCTATATATTAAGCTGTAGCATACCCTCACTTTATCTTGCATACTAGTGCCAAACTGTAACTCCCTGCCAAATTATTATACCCGCTGAGTATGCTACCTGGTTGCCTAATCCTAATCACCCCACATCTAATCCTAAACCTACTTAGAACTCAGGGGGGTATTATTCTGGCAGGGGTCAGAATTCTGGACAACACCGGCACTTCTCACTTGTTGCTGGTACTCTGACCGC
Source organism: Scardinius erythrophthalmus (assembly GCF_964197995.2). Classification (NCBI taxonomy): domain Eukaryota; kingdom Metazoa; phylum Chordata; class Actinopteri; order Cypriniformes; family Leuciscidae; genus Scardinius; species Scardinius erythrophthalmus. The sequence goes on from NC_138222.1 coordinate 32,718,324, forward strand.
ACACACAAAACATATAATCAGGCTATTAATTAATTATAATTATATACATCACACGTTCTGAGCTTTTATAAGCCGTACGAACTGAACGGACCAATTGTTTACTTTTGCATGGGTGGCGTTGTCCAGCGCGCTCCAAAAGTGTGATAAGATTTGCACGAGCTGTTCTTATCACTGATGATAAAAATGTGCAACCCATTTGAATTCTTTTGAGAATTTACCACTTTAAGACACTATGGAGAAAGTCAAACATCATCTAAAACAGCCACATAAACTAAAAAAGACTGATGAAAAGAGGGTAAAACATCATCCTGCTCCAACATAAATTAGAAAGCTTTTTAAACTATTCATGACCACCTTTACTAGAATTTATCACATTCTATTGTACTTTTCTATTTATTGTGGTAAATTTTGACTAACGTGTTGAATTTATAATAGATAATCTGTTAAGGGAATTGATTATTCACTAAAGGTTTATATTACAACTGTGTCATGTTGTTGTCACAATTCACCTGTCACCTCTCCACTACACTTCCCATCATCCTCCCTGGCTCCTACTTGCACTCACTCCATAATCACCCACACGATAAATCACCCTAATCAGCTCCACTCCTTAAGCCTGCACCACACACACTATCATTGTCTGGTCTTAACTAGGAGGATGTACCCACGTTGTGTTTATTTCTTACCCGAAATACTGACTTCTGTGTTATCCTGCCAGTCTCCAACTCCCTGAAGAGGAAACATCATCAAGTCAGTACTCTACAATATACTAGTGTGTAGGGTGGTGCAACGTATCTGTGCTCCATTGCTTCATCATCATGTCTACATGGTTGTTTTCTGCCTGCAATATGCTTCCCTAAATAAAGACTGTTTATTGTTGCTCACTACTTCTTTGAGTCTGTTTCCTGACAGTTGTAGCTATTTTTCATAACAAATGCTATTGATAAAACAAAGAAAGGCCGATGTTAACTTCTCTCTCTCTCTCTCTCTCTCTCTCTCTCTCTCTCTCTCTCTCTCTCTCTCTCTCTCTCTCTCTCTCTCTCTCTCTCTCTCTCTCTCTCTCTCTCTCTCTCTCTCTCTCTCTAAGCATGGTAATGAGGAGCCATCAATGGTCTTACCTTATATCCGACCTTATTGTAAAGAATTCTACAGTTAAACAATTTCAAGAGCTGTTACTTTTTCATAAGGCCGGGTACAAGTCAGAATCAAGAGCTTTAATGTACAGACCTTCTTGAATTATTGACTAAACAATTGGTTTTCCCCATGTGTAAAATGTGTTCTGCTAATAATGACAGATATTAGAAGAAACCTGGCTTTCAGATATTTATTTTTAGTATTTGAACATTTTAAGAAAAGTTGGTTTGATTTTCCTTGGCATGTTGTAAATAAGTGATTGTAGGCTATTATTACTTTATTGCCCCCGCACCCCGGGAGTACTGTAGACCGGCACTTTTTTTCCATTTCAAGTACTGAGTGAGTAATACTGATATATTTGTGTTAATAAGTTAGCTAGTGCAATGTAACTTTCTGGGGAAAAGCATGTAGAAAAATACTGAAATACTAGAAAATCATAACATCACTACAGGCGTTTCAACAGCACTTAGCTAACAGTGCAGAGAAATCAAGGCTGGGAATGGTTTGTAATTGTTATGTGCTGAACCGTGCTTAAGTGGAAATGTACCTAGAACCATTTCTAGGTTCCACCTAGGCCCATGGTGGAAAAGTGCTGACAGTACATGTTTTTCCTAAAATGGTTAGTTACAGCAATGGTCATCGGTCATTATTTGGTAATGATGCAATTGACCAATCAGAATCAAGTGTTCCTGAAAACCATGTAATATGGTTTTATCTACAAACTCATTTTGCAAGAGTCATGGACACAAGGTTTAACGGTGGAAATGTGTGAATAATCACATCCTTTAACCTGAAGACACAAGGTAAATGACAGCATTCTCCAGCTTTTTAAAGAGATGCAGTAAACTAATGAAATTCCTCATCTGCCAAACAGAAACAAGCATGAAGTTCAACCTGACTGTGAATTCAGCATGAATCAGAGACTGTTTTGCAATTTGAATAACCCATGAGCCAAAGTTAAGCAAGGCTATTTCAACACAGCCAATCTTTACAAGTCTGATTTATGTAAATTGCTATATTGTGGTGCCACTGCAACACATTGGAATATGAAAAAGGAATGTTAAGCATGTATATTTGTTCCATAAAATACTCACATTTCAGTTCACTGCTTGAGTTTTGCCCTGTAATATATTTAAGGAATATCCTCATTACAGTAATAGGACTATGTTACATTATTTTCCTTTGTGTTTTAAGGAATCGTTCCATCCAACTACTTCATTTTGCCCAAACAAACAAAGAAAACGCATAGTCCCATTTCCTTTGAGATCTCCTCAGGCGTCAACAAATCTGATCAAGTTTTCCAAATTCACCAAGAACAGGGGGAGGAAGATAAAATATGCTTTCACTTTTCACAGCTCTAGTTGCATAATCCTATTCTGTCTCTTCCTATTCATTTTATATTTAACATTGTGCCTTGGTCAGGGCACCGTTCAATGTGTGGGAGAAAAGAAGTGGCTACCTGGTAGCCTCTGGCATAAATGTGACAGAATGTCAACTTTAGACATACAATAAAACTAGTTAAAACAAATTCATTCTTCTCTTTCGAACGTAAGCCAGCAAACTGATTTAATGCACTGACTGGAGAGAGAGAGAGATTAAGGGTCTGGAGAGAGTGGTGGACAAATCTCATTTAAAAATGGCAGTAAGGACATGTATAATTCAAACCCATTACATGGTGTGGCTCTATTGCTCAACGTTAATTGAGACCTTCACATCTGATCCAGAAAGAGTTCCTGTTTAAATTCACAAAAGAAAGAACTCGTCTTGTATGCTAACATATTATAATTTATATATCTTCTATTAATATATTATTGTTCATTCATGGCAGGGTGCAATGTAATTTTGAATATATTTAATGTTTGTCAAAATACTCATCAGATACTTAATGGATGGTGCATTGCTTCACTAGATTTTCAAAAACCATTTGATGAATCTGTCTCTTTTCTCCATTTTGTTTCTCTGTCAGAAATTGACTTTTTCATTCTGACAGACATTGGCTGAGTACTTGTTTACAGCGTTTCTGTCCTTGCGTGGCGGTCTGCTTGTGGTTGCATTGTCAGTAGGAGTTTTTCTTTAGCAGGTGTATTCAGCTGTGAAGAACATCTCTCTGAATAAGACTTTGAGTGAATTTCGACTTGTTTGGCGTTCTCTTCTCTTGCTTGGTGTTTCCATTCTGATAAATATTTACTATGCTAAATCAACTTGAACTCTGAAGTATTGTATTGATGTCAATGAGCTCCCAATCAAAAGTTTTGACATACCTAATATTAAGTCATTATGAATTATGCATTTATTATGATTTTTTACTTCCTCTTGACTTTACATCATGAGGTGTATCCTGGATACTTTTTAAACAATACTGAAGGAGTTACTATCCAGTCGTCAACCATTTTAATACCACATTTTGAATTAATATTTTATTTTGTACTGAAATGTATGCAGACTGTCACCATTATGTTCAGTTTTATTCAGTTCAAGGACTTTTAGTTTGTATTTCCTCAGTTCCTGTCTGTCTGTGTTTGATTCCCGCCACTCTTTAGTTACCACGGTCATGTCATTATTAGTTCATTTGTTCCAGCTGTGGTCTATTAATTACCTTGTTTAGTTTGCTACAGTTGCTGTCTTAACTCTTTGTCTACCCTTATTAGTAGCATCCCTATATGGATGTTTCCAATAACTGAGGTAGATTTAAACATAATGGAATTAAAGAAAGAATGGAAAGAGTATGAGAAAGGACACATGGCAAGTCAGTATATAAGAAGGGAATATTTTAATTATTTAGATATTTATACAGATGGATCCAAAGACGAAGAAGATAGGGTAGGCATATGCATATACATACCAAAACTAAATGTAGGTATTGGGAAAAGATTATCTGATCAGTTGTCAGTTTACACAGCAGAGATGATGGCGATTATTGTAGGGTTACAGTGGGTGGAAGAAGTAAAACCAGAGAGTGGTTTGCTGTGTTGACTCTATAGCAGCCCTATACAGTATTACAAATATGAAATCTAACAGAGAAGATTTAATGTTAGAAATTCATCAAAGTTTATTTAGATTGTGAATGCTTCGGATAGATGTGAGATTCTGTTTGGTACCTGCTCATGTAAACATAAAAGGGAATGAGAGAGCAGATAAAATAGCAAAAAAAAAAAAAAAAAAACAAGAACGATATTAATGTTATAAATATTCCATATGGCAAACGAGAAGCTATGGCAATAATTAAAAAAAGAAATGATGAAGAAATGGCAGGATAGGTGGGACAAGGATAATAGTGGAATGAAAATATCATAGTATACAAAAATCTATCAATACACATGGTGTGATCAGAAGGAACAGAAGGGAGGAAATAGTTTTAACCAGACTGAGGTTTGACCACACAGGGTTAAATAAAACATTGGCTATGTTAGGTAAAAGTCAATCAGAATGTTTGGAGTGCAAAATTACAGAAAATGCAGAGCATATAATATGACATTGTAAGAAATATAGAGAAGAGATGATTCAATTAAAACAAAAAATAAGTCAAGCAGGAAGAAAATGGAACCTTGAGGGTGTATTGGGAACAACAGGAGAAGGGGTAGAGGATATACAGAATGATGTTGTGAAATATCTGAAGAGTACAGGGGTATATTATAAAATATAGGGATATAAATATATATGTAATATTAAAACAGTTATATAGGAAAGTATTTATTTATTTATTTATTTATAAGTTAAATAGTCCATTGAATCATTACCCATATTGCACACTCTGTTAAAGTAGGTGGCGGTATGCACCTGATAAGTCGTGGATGCAATCCGCCATTAAACTAAAAGAAGAAGAAGAAAAACTCTTTGTCTGATCTCGTTCACATTTAGTGTTTTTTTTTTCTAACACCTGTTTGCCTGTCTTGTGGATTATTAGATTTAACTTTGTTGGAACTTTATTCTTCTGCCTTTGTCTGTATTCCTGTATACACCCTGTGACACAGACACAATGTTTTATTTGTTTATTTTGCTCTGACAATTGTTCTCTAGCTGAATGTTGATTATGTAGTCAGATTTAACATCCACCAGTCATTTATTCCAAGTCATTGCAGCTGTTTTTCAAACTAACTAGCAATGCACCTATAATGTAACTCTGCTGAAATCTTTCCACTGAGGGAAAATCCAAATTATTGCACACAGTTCCAGATACAATAGCACTTGTCTTTCATCGTTTGTTAAAACGCCACAGTAATGTGTTTTTCTGCTGTCTAACAGTATAATAGAACTTGTCTACTCTGCTTTAATGGTGCCCTCTATCCATAATCAAGCTGATCTTCCCAGTGCTCCTGATGAACATTTAGATTTTAATTAGCTGCACTGCAATGATTTGTTCAGCTGATTAAAGTATCTTGCCTCTTCTTTGTGTAATAATCGCTGTTCTATCTCTAAATGCCTCCCAAACATTAGGCCACTCTCTTTTTCTGTGTAGTAGACCTGAAAGAGTGCGTGAGGCCTGATTGCTTTTCCATTGCGTCGAAAATGCAGGGCAGGAAAAAGGAAAGTTACCCTCGACCTCAATGCCGTCATTCTCATTTTGGAGGTTAAATCCTGCCGAACGGCACCTGGATCCAGCATGTTTTATTTAGACATAAGCCATGATCTCTGGCAAAATTAATAGTCATGTACGCACATGCATACACATCACCCTCATGTTCTCATTTACAGTCTGTACACTTCGGATTCTGGCAGTTCAAATCCATTTTAACCCTAGCTTATTAAGCCTCACATACTCTTCTTTCCCAGAATTCAGAGTCAGGAAGCGTAGCACAGCTGGTATGTAAAAGTAAAGGGTACATTTATCATTGGTAATATACTTAAAAGATGAATCAGATGGGTTATTTTGTCACGAAAGGTGTCTTTGTTAACAGTCACAGTGTAAAGCTATAATATTATGTGCAGTGTGAACCTAGGAAATATAGTCATTGCACTGACATCGGAAAATGTGCAAGATAATAATGATAACTGAAATGAACTACAACCATATGCTTTGTGAACAAACACAGGGACGGACTTTCAAGGATTTAGAAATGCTAGTTTTCATTCATTCTGGTCATATTCATGGCAGTGATTTTTTTTTTTTTTACCAATTAGGACCATGGAAGATCGCTTGTTTTGTCGGATTAGTCCTTGATGGGAAGGAAAGCATCACCTTCCTCTAGAGAGCAGCACATTGGCTTTTTCAGAATTTTTAATCAAGGTTAAATAAGATGATTGTGATGATGTGCATTTTGATGAGATCCCCCCATGGCGCACTCTGACATGACCTTGATCTCCAAAGGACGGACTCCTCCTCGCTGGCACCACTAATCGCAATGCTGGAGAGCATCCAGGTGTGTTTTATAAAGTGACTATGATATACCGGTGCCCTCAGATCAGTGTGTGGGAGATAGACAAATGCAAACTCTGATGGATGGAGGAGACCAGGCTGGTTAAATGGCTGAGGGAGTGTGTAAATATTTCAAATGTGGACTAAAGACAACAGCTGTCAAAAAAAGTTGAAGGAAGACAAGAGGTGGTGATCAATGAGCAAAGTCAAATAACCAAACAATATGAAGTGCATCATAATTCACAGTTCTCAGTCAGACTATGCACGTTCTCAGGGAAACTCGAGTGGCGGGCCAAAATCCCGAAAACCAAATACAAAGGATATTGGACCCCGAGGTCCCATTTGAAAGAAAACTGCATTCTCTGTGAATGCTTGCAAACTCTCCGTTCCTTCGTGTCAACAGTCGGGCAACTGGAGGTTCGGTCTGGTCAGCCTCCAATCAGGAAGTGGATGATATATGACTGCGAATTCCAGTGGTTTAAGTTAACACATTAATAACAGCCCGAACACTGCGGCTGGAAAAGAGAGAGAGGAAAATAACCCTAACCAAAGACATATGGAAAATATTTTCTTTCCCCTTTAAATTATATGTCTCAGGGCTTCAGAGTCCAATTACTCTACATATTTAAACTGCTGTTTATATTTTAAACAAAAATAAAGCCCTAAAACTCTTGCCAAAGCCCTTTTCCTCTCGCATTTGTAAACTCCTCATTGTAGAAGAGCCAGCAGATGGAGACGGTGACATTTCTGCGTGAGACTTTGCGAGGCAGCTTTCAAAGTTTAATTATCAGTTGTAAAACATGCTCCAAGAATAGAGAATAAAATAACTGAGTGCACATAATTTGGCAAGACATGAAACCTCTAAATGCAAAGCACATATTGCAACGTGTAATGTTCAGCAACCGTCCAAAACAAGACTTTTTTGCATTTCTGATAGAACCCAAATATGTTTTTAATCAGTGTAACCAATGTGTTCATTTCCAAAGTGACGAGCTGACTGTGACAGTTAAATCTTTTGGCTTGTCCGTGCTTTAGTCTTCTTGACTTTCCTAGAGAATAGAAGATATTCAATAAGGGGTCTCCTCAATGTTTAATTTCATGCTCGAAGACTTCCAAATGTCTCTCCAACAGGATGGGGAGACAAGGGACAGACTGCAGTACGTTCTGACCTGTCCATGTTTAATTAATTTGGTGGCATTTTGTCCCCCCATAAAAGGATTTATAAATTCTCATTTGAAAAGGACGGCTCTTCTCTTCTCTGTTGTTTATTGCCGGCAAGTTAAGTACTATTTAGGTTATTTGCTCATATGAAATGATTGTTTTACACTTCCAACAATATTTTGGAGACCTTTTTTTAAAAAACAAAACATTATATTATTAAAATGATTCATTTTGAATAATTTAGTGCACATGCAAGATGATGTTATGTAAGATTGTCAAGGGCAGCACTTTCAAATGAATGTGAAATGTAGCAAATTAAGAGAAAAAAGAAGCTGAAATTAACCGGCATTTTTTAAGCTTCAGCAGCACAAATGCCATTGTTTTGTTGTTAGATACTATCGAAATACTATCAAAATAACCTACAAAGCACCATACGTCTGTGGTGTTTTTTTTTTTTATCTTTATCTTTATCTCTCACCTTTTCCAACATATCCAACAGTTAAAATTACAAGACAATATAAAACATAATCTGTTGACCTATATTCAGATCACTGTAATATGAAGAAAAAAAATCTTTAAATATGAACACATATTATTGAACGAAAACATAATATTTACATTTACTACCACATAACTCACTCTAAAGAAGTGGTTCTCAACCTTTTTGACATCAAGGCTCTGCTTTGTCCTAAACAATATTTGCATCTCAGCTCAAACTCATATCAAAGAATATGATGTCAGTTTAATGTTGTACATCTTTAAGGTTTTTTTTTTTTTTATCTTTCTTTGAAGCATTCTTAATTAAGATTATGTATGTTGACATATCTTAATTTGATCACACTTTAGATTAGGGTCCAATTATCACCATTAACTATGAATTTTGTCTCAAATAAACACTCCTAATTACTGCTTATTAATAGACAGCCAAATATGCATATGCATGCCAGTAAGCAACTATTTAATAGTAAGAGAAGTGTTATGTGTATTATAAAGTGTTAAAATGTAAAAATGCATTTTATGCATTTTGTAGGAATCATTTTGATGTTTATTTTTTGTAATATCAAGAAAATAGCAAAATAAAAATGTATATATATATATATATATATATATATATATATATATATATATATATATATATATATATATATATATATATATATATGGCATTTTATAGGGAGCAGTTTATTTTTTCACTATATATATATATATATATATATATATATATATATATATATATATAGTGAAAAAATAAACTGCTCCTTATAAAATGCCATATACATAAAAAAGAAAGAAAGAATGCTCTGTTGTCTACACTCTTTGTGCAAAATGGCTAACAAATCTATGATTTCCTGCTTGTTATGCAGGGTGAGCATGAAAGATTAGCTGGACCTGAAATACTCAGCACTTTTAGATTTGTTTTACATATTCTTGTTGAAAGAAATGGACCAAAGAAAAGATCTGACTCATATATTAAAATAGGATCAGTGACTCAAATGTTCTCTACAATAGTCCTGTTCCCTCTTAACTTCTCGATGTTTGTTTTTATTCCCATATGTTCCCATCATCCCATATGCTCTCTTATTTCAAAACAAATGTTTTTCTCAGTACTCACTTAAATAGTGATTAATAGACTTAAATATTTATGTGAACTGTACAGAGGGTCTTTCTTCCAAACAAAAAATCTATGGTGGTCTAAAAAGCCATTTGTTGCCACAGTGATTTCATGCCCACAGCTGATGCCATGTTATTCAAAAGTTATATCAAAGAAATGGCATATATAACACAGAGTGGGCAGCATTCTTAAAATGCATAACGTTAACTTGAAATATGTGGGTAATAAATACAATACAGTTCATTAATTGTTAACACAAAATAAAATATTCAGTTATTTAGCTTATTTTCTGTATTTTCCACATCTCATCTGTTTCAGATGATCTTAACCTCACTTAGTTTTTCCTTGACCAAAATCAGCTTGATTTATTATTATTATTATTATTTTGTGGGCTACTAAATAAACAGCTCTACAAGGTCTAGGAGTTGAAGAGAAGTGAGTCCCTGAGAAGGGAGCACCAGATTCCAAGGCACCTGTCCAGGATTGATTTGGGGAATGAAAAGTGACAGGGGAACTGGGAATCCCATTCCTGCTTGCTTTCCCACAAGAGCCTGTGTCACTTCAAGTGACCTTCATGTTACCAAGAAAGAGCAATAATCTTCAGGACGTCTCTCAGGTGGTTCATGGGCGATGGGGCACATTTCAAGATTCAAGGCACTACTGTCAAAAGGAGTTGGTGCAGGACAGGTCAAGGGCATCAGGTCTGGTATAGGGCCCCTCTGCACCAGGGGACAGAACCATTGGTCCCGACTCTGAAACAAATTATTTGACTGTTTTTCACCTTGTTATTAGGGAGGTTGAGGATTCAACACCCTCATGAGGGTGAGAGTGAACAGGAGCCACAGTACAGTGTCAGTAAAAAAAAAAAAAAAAAGGAACAAAAGCTTTCACTGGGGCGGTACCTTTTGTACCTAAAGGGTGCATATTTGTACCTAAAAGGAACAAAAGTGTACCGTTTGAAAAGGAAAGTCTTATATAGGAACCATCACAACTAAACATGTACTAAGTGGGATGGTTTAATATTTGCTAAACCTTGTTGTACCCACGTGCTTTTAGAATATACAGTTCCGTTCAAAATTTTAGGGATTTTTTTTTTCTTTGAAGATTTTTTTTTTTTTTTTTTTTAAGAAATGTATACTTTTAATTAAGCAGTGATGCACTGAATTGATCAAAAGTGACAGTAAATGCATCTGTAATGTTACAAAAGATTTATATTTCAAATAAATGCTTTTGAAATTTATATTCATCTATTCACTAAAAAATTCACGGTACCATAAAAATGTTTCTGTGATCAGCTCTCATAGTGTTCTACATGGTAGTAGATGACAATGGGGAAAATACTAACCAAGTATTTGAAGGTTGAGCAGCGAGCTCATTGGCGACTGATACAGCAGGAACCAATAGGCTGTGCCCTATAGAGAATGATGCCTATACTAACTAGAGTTTTATGACAGGACTTTGTATTAAGCTGCACAACCTTTTTATAACATTGATAATAATAAGAAATGTTTCTGGAAGACCGTGTGACGCTGAAGACTGGAGTACTGGCTGCTAAAAATTCAGCTTTGCCATAAATTACATGTTGAAATATATTAAATAAGAAAATTAGTTATTTCAAATTGTAATAATATTTCACAAAATTAGTTTTGAATGTATTTTTGATCAAATAAATGCAGCCTTGGTCAGCTTCTTTCAAAAAGTCTTACCAACCCCAAAATTAATGAACGGTAATGCTCTAGAATTTTATTTCTGCCAAAGATTTTAGCGCTTTAAGATGCGAGCTATGCAACACAACAAATGAAAGCAATGACACAATGGTGAGTGAATGGTGTAATTTCTGTATTTATTAACATTTACTGTAACTGATACACAATGCAAAAAAAAAAAAAAAAAAAAAAATTCCTGGTGAAAAGGTGTGGGGAATGTATTTTATTTTTATTAGAGGGAAACATATCCCATTTATTTTACACACATACTGTAGCATATACGTAGATTAGTAGATTCGTTTTTTTTTTTTTTTTTTGATAATGATTATGTCCACATTGCAGTTCTGTATACGGTTGATTGACTTTTTCTAGAGGTGTGTCTAGCTCATTTTTAAGTCCCATTATTCTCAGCCCTGCATATTCCCTGGTTGTGTTTAAACATGTGACCTTGTCACAGCGAGAAGACCGTCTGGCAGCTGACCTCACACTAGACCGAAGAAAAGCGCAGATTCCATTGCTGTTTTCCTTTCGCTCAGTTGAGCTCACATCAGGCGAATACGGGACGTTCAAACGCTCTGCTCGCCACAGCAGGGGGGTGGAAGGGGAATAGTCCCTCAGCTACACATTAAGCATGCAAACACACACACACACACACACACACACACACACACACACACACACACACACACACACTTACTAGAATCAGCTCAACACCAACATCTCATTCTTTCACACCCATCAGCCATCTCTGACCTGCCCATGCTATAAAGAGAGCTTGAGAAAAGAGCTTTTTCGAATGGAAAGCGTAGACAGATGGAACAGTTTTCAGAGTCTCACACCACGCTTTTACGCAACAATACTTTGTCCTCTAAAAACCCTCTTAAATCAAACGATTCCCTCAAACAAACGCTCCTCCCCCACACTCCCCGTGCTGTGTCTTCTTAAGGCATCCTAGCAGCCATATCAGTGTGGGAAGAATTAACGCTCTCTCTGGGCTTTTCTGGCTGCTAAGCGGAGGCCGTGGGTTGCGCGGAGAGGGGCTGCCGTATCTGCCACACATGCAGAAGCCAGATGTTTTCAAAGAGCTTGCTCTTCCCAACCTCCAGCCGGAGAGCTTGGCCTGCTCCCCCACAAATACGAAGCTCCCTCTTTTTTTCTCCCTTTGTCTTTGTCTCTGTCCATGGAATGTGCTCATATGTACTGCTCCCTTGTGTGATCCAAAATGCTTTACTGCTGACACGGCCCCCAAAACAGCCCTAGTTACTTTTTATTGACCTGGAGCACCATGCACACTTTGTGGATCGCTTTGGGATCTCTTCATTCTTTTTTCTTTTTCTTCCTTCCTTCCTTTTTTTTAAAGTATTTTTCGAGTACAAAAGCTATTTGTCTGTGCTTTACTTGTGGCTCTCAGCATCTATCTATCTATCTATCTATCTATCTATCTATCTATCTATCTATCTATCTATCTATCTATCTATCTATCTATCTATCTATCTATCTATCTATCTATCTATCTATCTATCTATCTATCTATCTATCTATCTATCTATCTATCTATCTATCTATCTATCTATCTGTTTGTCTGTCTGACTGAAGTCTCTCTGTCTGTCTTGATGCATGTCTGTCTGTCTGTCTGTCTGACTTGATGTCTCTCTGTCTGTCTGTCTGACTTGATGTCTGTCTGTCTTTATGTATGTCTAACTGTTTGTCTGTCTGTCTTGATGTCTCTCTGTCCTGATGTCTCTCTGTCTGTCTGTCTGTCTGTCTGGCTTGATGTCTGTCTGTCTTGATGTATGTCTGACTGTCTGTCTGTCTGACTTGATGTCTCTCTGTCTGTCTGTCTGACTGACTTGATGTCTGTCTGTCTTGATGGATGTCTGACTGTCTGTCCTGATGTCTCTCTGTCTGTCTGTCTGACTTGATGTCTCTCTGTCCTGATGTCTCTCTGTCTGTCTGTCTGACTTGATGTCTGTCTGTCTTGATGGATGTCTGACTGTCTGTCCTGATGTCTCTCTGTCTGTCTGACTTGATGTCTCTCTGTCCTGATGTCTCTCTGACTGCCTGTCTGTCTTGATGTCTGTCTGTCTGTCTGTCTGACTTGATGTCTCTGTCTGTCTATCTATCTTGATGTCTGTCTGTCTATCTTGATGTCTGTCTGTCTGTCTGTCTGACTTGATGTCTCTCTGTCTGATTTGATGTCTCTCTGTCTGTCTGCCTTGATTGCAGTTCTGAATTGCTTAATTTAAATTCATATATTGATCTGGAGTTCATAAGACATTCTCTATTAAGTTTTAAATGACACACATTCCTAATTCAGTGCAAACTGGATGTTAGGCAAGTGTGATATTGCTGTTATACAAAAGTTCAATAAAAACATTAAGTTAAAAAATAATAATATTGAGAAATTTACATTTCAGAAAAAAATGGCCAATTAGTTAGTTTGTACAATTATTCTGAGCCAAAGACATAGTTCCAAAATGAAGTGCAGATATCAAGTTTTCAGGACCTAAACTAAATGTTGTATAAACACACTCAGAACATTTTAATTTAAAGATATTCGGTTACAAACAATACTGAGATGAAATGTATAGTATATGCGCATATTAAGTTAACTGAACCACAGCTAGTGTTCCAGCCAAGATGGACACTTTTCTGTAACTTAACGCGTCAAACCTGTTTTTCACTCTCTCCACCCTCTGCTCTTTTCTCCATCTAACTTGTCTCCACGTAACAGTTTGTATTCAGCTTATGTTGTTGTCTTGTGGCTAAATGTTACATATTAGAAATTAAAAGACTCAACTGACCAAAGTATTCAGATGATGAGCCCTGACCTCATTAACATTTCCAGGAAGAGTAGCGCAATGACCTTGTTAACATTTCTGGTGTAATTAATTAATCCACACGAGTGCTGAATCTTTGCCGATTCCTGCCAGCATATAGTCCACTCGGCCACAGAGTGAGTGATGTATTGAGAGTGGAGGAGAGGCAGTCCGCTGTCAAATTCTCAGGTCACCCGCATGGGGCACGGGTGACAGCAGTTGGCTAAAAGCTTAATGGAGGAGATTTTATCTGTGCACATTTATTATAATATTTATTTATTTCACAATGATTCATTTTGAAGGGCTGGAAAAAAGCTTCCACTAAATTCTGCTCCTGCAGACATAAAATGACTTTCGGTAGCTATGTGTCATTGTTCTTTGCGACAAAGGTTATATTACACACGTGCGCTAGATAGTGTGATCCACGCATCATTCTCTTAGTATTCAGGGTTAAAGAGTCTATGAGTGCTGAATATGATGAATCGTTATGTCTTCAGCATGCCACAGTGGTCAAGTTGTTTGTTCAATGCTTTTTTTCGTTTTTTTTTCTCCAGAGCTAATACCAGCAGTCTACAAAGAGCAGAGGATAGAGAGAGACCTAAGGCTGTCGGGCTATCACGGTCTTACACATTGCTGCTCTCATGCACTGAATGCAAATTGGATCAGGTAATTGGGAGGCAGCTTGAGAGGACTGCTTCAGATCTCCCTAGCGACAAGCTCTGCTCACAATCATGATTGGGCCCAGATGGACTGTGAAGCACTCACTATGCTTCCCACTTCACATAACTGTCTATACGACCGAACACAGGCCAGCCCCGCATAGTTATTTTAATGTCACGTCCCGTACATGTACATGATCACCAGGGGTCTTGTGTATAAATACTGTGTACATGCAAAACAGACTGTGAGAAGTACAGCAGTTCACATATTAGTGCAGTTATTGTTAACTAAGATTAAAATTATAGAAATTGTTTTCATTAATTGAAAAAAATCTGAAATGAACTATAAAATGTTTAACTTGAAGTACTGAAATTACTAAAAATAAAAATAAAATAAAATAAAAGCTAAATAGAAATATTTGAAAAAATAATCAAATAAAAAATACTAAGACTTAAATGAAAAGTGAAAATATATAAAAAAGTTCATTCAAAATATTTATACACAATATAATTTTATATATATAAAAAAAACTAAATTCACACAAACATACTGAGATTTATAAGATACATAAAGATAAATGAGAACTTTCACATTATGCATATCTACTTCTTATTAGTGCTGGCATTTTCCAAACTAGGCATTTGAAATATGTTAAAAAAATGTTCTAATTTTTATGACCAAAAAGATAATTACAGCAAGTGCCATTTTATATGTAATCAGCCATGTTGTATTACGTTATGAATAATTGTTTCCATTAAACAATATCCTTTAGACTCATCCAACAAGCACATGGATAAAGCTATATATATATATATATATATATATATATATATATATATATATATATATATATATATATATATATATATATATATATATATATATATATATATATAGCTTTATCCATGTGCTTGTGTATATATATATAATTTTTTTTTTTTTTTATTCAATTGCATTAAATATAAAAGGCACATATAATTTCTGTATGGAAACTACATAAATGGATTAAAATGGTTTTATCCAAATATAGATGATGGCTCACATCTCTGCAAAAGGTTATGTAGTTGACAATGAGAAGTGCAGATGCTAATTATATCAGCATAACATATTCATAATGTAAGCTTAAAATATATTTCATACCAAAAATCAAGCATTACAATTAGATATAGGAGAGTACTGTAGATGTAGTCCCTTGAACTGTTACTTTAGCGGCTCACCTACAATGTTTTTCACTTGCTACATCACTCATGTGTCTTCATTTGACTAAACGGCTGCAAATTGCATTCTGGGGTAAACAGCACTGATAAATTGAAGTCATTGTATAAACAGCTGCGGCTATAATGCAAGTTGTTGTGCTGAGCAGAACCTCATATGGTGATCGATTTAGACAAAGACAATTCAATATACATAAAACCATTGAGTGAAGCACTATGATTTATGCTTATGAAATTTTATAGCACACATTTTACAGACGGCTGTCTGTGAGTGTTTCCAATCAGCTGGGCTACAATGTCTTTCACACCATAAACAGAGCAAATCTTGATAGTAGGAAAAGTCTAATCTGCGGCTAGAGGGTTGAAAAGGGAAGCCTGTGTGGTTGAGGGATTATCACATTTATTACTCATTCTTTGTGTGTAGGTAACAATGTTGAAGTATCACTGTTGATCTTACAACTGGATTGTTGCCAGTTGATCAAACACTCTAGTAACTCAAGTATAGCAGGAGTTGGGATTCACTGCCGGAGATAAAATATAATTGCCAAGGATGAAGAGATGCTGGTAAATTAACAAGACATCTGTGCCTAACATTCAGCAGGTGGTATTAATCTGACAAGTTGACTGTCATCTCAAATTATCATAGCGATAAGAGGCAAAAATACATGGTATATCACACAATCTCTTTTTTCTCAATTCACCACTGATTTTAGTTTGGCCACAATATAAAATTTACCAATGTTAATATGAATTAATTCCAATTAATAATGTAAATAGTAAGTAATAAAAAAAGAACAGTATATAAAGTAAAATAAAAATCTTCACTCTCACCCTCATGAGGGTGTTAAAAATCTTTTCCCTCTGAAGAGAGGGAAAGGTGCCCTGATGGCCCCCTGGTGTGCCCCGTCACCACTTCAGTGAAGTCAGCAGAATAGTTGGTGATTTGAGAGTGAATGTCAGGATGATGGGATGGCTTTCATCAAGGGTCTGAAGGCCACTCTTATCCATCCAGATAGACTTACTGAAACTGCAAGATCAGCTGCATTTCCCAGTGCTTCATCTCAACCCCAAACACAGGGAAGCCACTGAAATAAATCACACACACACACACACACACACACACACACACACACACACACACACACACACACACACACACACACACACACACACACACACACACACACACACACACACACACACACACACACACACGCACACATGCACGCACACATACACACACAGACTTTATTGATTAGGTTAGTTGAGCATGTATTCTCATTGATGTCATTGAACATGTATTCTTGTAAAAACTTAATCTATCTGTTTATTTGACTGCATCTAACTGCATAATCTTGTTAATTTGACCACATTATATAAGCATGCTATGTATAAACATATACAGAGATGGTACATTGTCTTTACAGTATCCATTTTCTCTATATATATCACGCAGTTAGCTAACAATGTATTAATTTAATAGTGTATTCATTTAGGGCAGAAACAATGAGTTCATTGAGGTAAAGAATACATGTTGTTAACAAATGTTTAGGATCAACAGCAGAGGGCCGAAAAGCAATTTTTAGAATCATGGATATGTAAATAATATTTGAAATGGCTGCCAATTTCTGCAGGGTGTTCACACAAGAATCAGGGCAGGAAAATCCACCTTACTAGAGCTATTATACTCTGTAATGGTCAAAACTTGCTTACAAACAGTAAATTATATGATGACAATTCATAAATATAATGACAGAATTTGCATGCAAATCCATCATCATCATGGTTGGGCAAAAACATATTGATTCCCTTTCAATTCATGAGTGAGAATTTGAATTGAATTGGCCACACCACACAAGAAATTGATCTTTGAATTGGAATTTGAAATGAATTTTAATGATAAGAAGAAAAAAAATACTGAATTGTAGTTCAGAGAAATTCAGTATCAGGTTAGATGTACAATTTATTTCCCAGAATTCATTTCTGAATTAAATATGATAAAATATACATGTCTACTATGTGTCTGTCTGTTAAACTATTCATTTTAACCAGAAAACAATATTGAACTAAAGTCAAATTAATTTCTTTGAATTTAAATTAATTTTTCAAATTTGAATCACAGTTTAGCATACTGCTTGCTTCCTAAATTCAATTTAAATGTACTTATTTCAGAAATTAAAAGACATGCTATAGAGTAATATTTTTTATACAGTATAGGCCTATGTTCTGTCAGTGTGAACTAAGTTACTATATGCATCGTGTTCAAGTTTTTACTTTATAGTTTATCCTATACTTAATTTAAACAACATCTGTTTATGTGGTCTGTCTAAAGGGCAAGAACTAGTTTCTCCATTTAGTGTAAAAAAAGAAAAGAAAAAAAGTTCACATTTTACAGTGCTTCAGAGTACTTTATTGTGGTTTCAAGAGTGAGAAGACAAAGAAGGCACTGGTGGTTAAGCTGTTAGGTGGAAAGATGTGATTGATTAGAGAGTGCTGGTGGAGTGTCTGGAAATAAATGGTGGTGGAGAGTCATAGTGCATTCAGCTTCACACATCTGCTGTTGCACCACTCTGCCTGTCTTACTGTCAGCTCCTGGTGCAGTTAAATTTCACAAACAAGGCTTAGATTAAGCCAGGATCAGGCCTTAGTTCAATCAGGACATTTATGTAGCTTTTATAAATGTGCCTTAGAAAATAAATCTAAATTACTGGTGTGCATCTTAAGACAGCTAATGGCACTGACATATTTTAAGATATGTCAGTGCAAGTTGCTTTTAGTTAAAACAGCTCAAACATGCATTTTAGTCTGGGACTAGGCTTAAGCCTTGTCTGTGAAACCGGGGGTATAAGTTTTAATCGTCTCTGTATCCCAGCAGGCCACTAAGAATATTTACAAATACTTTCCTACATAGAGGATTGAGTCCTTCAAGATTATTGCACACTAAGTAGGCCTGCATGAGGCTTGTTAGCATTCTACTGTAAACTGACAGCATTACATAAAAGCAAGCGTTACACTGTGCCGAACAATTACAAAGCCTTCTGCAATACATTATGTTCAGAATTATGATGCAAGTGTAATTTTGTTTGCAACTGTAGGCTACAGGCTAATAAGCTGTTAAAATCAGATTTTTTTTTCTACCAAATTAACATTAAACTGTTTCTTATATACTAGAAGATCGTTATGGTGCCATAAATCCAGTAACAATACAGACGAGAGAGAGAGAGAGAGAGAGAGAGAGAGAGAGAGAGAGAGAGAGAGAGAATTTTCCTTCTGTCAATTTGTTATCGGTTTCAGCAAAGAGTGTTAAATTAGAGTATCACTTTTTTTGCATTGAAGAAATGTATTAGCACCTTTACTGAACCGATGCACAAAGTCCCCTGAATGCACACAACACTATTCAGTCTTCATGCCATGATATGCACCTGATGAGAATAAATAAAAAATAACAATACAAAAATGAAAACACATGTCAATACCACAAATGTTAAAGTTGATTCTTAGCAAAAAACACTTTGTTCTTACAAAATTATATGTGCTCATTCATGTGTAATTACTTCACCTAATCAAGTATTATCATAAGCATAGAATCTGCCATTCAGAATACATACGAGCGAGTCGCTCGAATGGCGGCAGCCATGTTGTGCCTCCATCTTGAAAATACATTTGCCAAAGAGGGACATACCGGCATAATGGAAATTCAAGCTTCGCCTTTCACACTTTTACACTCAGTGACACCATGACGAATGCGAGGGGGAGATTACTCACAACTGCCGGCAGATTTGAAAGCCTGTTGAAGATGGTGGATCATGCCTATTCTCGAGGACATGTAACAGAGTCGCCAAGGAAGCGAAAGAGAGAATTAAAATGACAACGCGACAGGTAAATCAACAAGATCAAAGTCCATATTGGAGTTGCTTTTCCAAGATGGAAAGAGCTCATGAGGAGCAAGAGTTTTAAACGGGTCGCCGAAGTTGCCTGCTTTCTTTTCGACAGGTAATTCAGCCTATTTGTGTAAATTCTAAGTTTTATAGTTGCTTGGCTAAATATAGCATGGTTGTGCATAACGCTAGAACGACGTCTAGGATACTTTTCCTCGAGTCAATGATGAAAAAGGATTGTTTACCTTGTATCATAAATCTGTGCGCTGTGACAGATCACAGGCGATGAATAGTTTTACTGGCGCCATTTGTAGGCTATATCAAAGGACACTGTACATATCTTTGTTATTTTTCATTGCACTCATGGACGAAGTCGAACAGGAAGCCATGTTAATCTTGGAATAATACGGCCACCGTAGGAGTTAAAACGCTCTCGGAATGGGAGGGGCTAGAAAGTAATATTCAGTTGGTAGTCATATACAGTTTCACCACTAGATAGGAGAAAATCTTACACAGTGTAGCTTTAAAAAGCAGAACAAATCATCTATTACTTTGGCCTGATATTGATATACCTCAAATAAAACTTATTACTGCCTTCTCTAATTCAGACTGCAGGATCAAAATGTTTGTTTCATTTGCCTAAGTGACCTTGATTTTTTTAAAAGATCGATGTTATTATTAAATAGTTTGGTTGTCAAGACACTACTGCTATTGTAGTACACGAAAGCGGCACAAAGACTCCCTGAAGAAGTCCCTCACTGCTTGCTGCATCGATCGCCGTCAGTGGGCAACACAAGCAGCTGATCGCGACTCCTGGCGGCGCACAGTCCTTCAGGCCACAATTCTCATTTTTAACTTGTTGCTGATTAGCTTGCACATTGGATGTTTATTGGTACTTATAAAGCACATATTAATACCTTGTCATACATTAACCTCTACAACAACTACCTACTAACTATTAATAAGCAGGAAATTAAGAGTTTATTGAGGCAAAAGTTGTAATTATGCTGCCTTCACATGCTATCGGAAATTTTCTTCCTCCCACTTCTGAAGTTGTGATTACGAGCTCATGACATTCAGTTTTTGACTTGAGAGGGCATTCATGTCCCATTTTTTTTACTAGGAAACTAGTATTTACAATAATTTTGTTAGCAGGTGAAGACAGCATTAATAGTGAATTTGCGTTCCCCATATTAGCGTGTTATCAAAATAACAAACACTGCTAAGAAATTCATTATAAAAATGATCAAAAGAATGAAATTAAAAGTATAATAATTTATATTAATATAAAGAGAGTTCTCTCTATGTCACATGCAATGTTGACTACAGACAGTAGCCTACATGTCCAAAAACATTCCCTGCCACTTTTCGTAGCAATAGTCTATAAACAACGAGCCAGTAAACCAGTTTTATTGCTTAAACGATATGAAAAACTTTATATAGCATATAAGATGCTCACTAATCCCTCATCTGAAGTCTTAAGTAGTTAGTAACGAAAGGCTAGCATTGTTAACAAACATGGGAACGTTATCATAAGAGTCATTGTGCAAATGAATAGCAATAAAACAAATATCATACTCACAACATTCCCGCACGATCATAGAGATCAAAATATTACGTGTGAGCCATTCATCTGATACCTGTCTGCAGTGATTACATGTCTGAGTGCATGTCTGCAGCCAGACCCTATTGGCTAATTAATTGCTACTTTTTATTTTTCTAATGCATACAAATAAAATTATAAATGTGTAATTGTAAATATGTTGCAAACTGTTATTGCATCTGTTTTGATATTTTGGAAGCCCATCCTGCAGTGTTTGGCTATTTAATAGACAGATCATTTCTGATATCTGTCTCTGCAGTTCAGACAACTTTATAGTCAACTTTACTTTTCAGTTTAACCTTGTTTTGTTTTGTGCTATGTGGTACTATGTAATACTTTTTCATACTTTGGATCTGATTCTATTAGTGTGCTGGCCTCAAACTGTGCTGCCCTCCAAACTGAAGTCGACGTTAAGAAGAGAGGTCACTTTGAGGTGTTGTTAATGTCTCACCACATGCCCCGGGCTGGGCCAAATGTTTCCCTCTCAACCGCAGATATATTCAGTTTCGAGGAAAAACACAAAACACCTGGTGTGCAATGTAATGTCTTTTCAAAGAATTTGTTTTTCCTCATGAATCTTTCTTTTAAAATATCTCATTTATTCTTCTAGCATTTGTCTGGTATAACTTATGCCATTGTGTTTGTTTTAATGGGGGCTTAGTGTGTCACAAGTATTCAGTTGAGTTTAGGGCGCTTTCACACTTGGTTCGATTGCCTGTTCCGAACCCTAGATTGATTGCGCACCCGAGTTCAGAAGACAGTATTCACATCATCCAAACGAACCGAACTCTGATGTCATTCGAACCTGGGTGCGCACAAAAAGTGCTAGCGTGAAAGCGCCCTAGTTTTGTTTTCATGAACTTAAAGGGACAGTTCACCCAAAAATGAAAATTCTGTCAGTAATTACTCACCCTCATGTTGTTCCAACCCTGTAAGACCTTCGTTCATCTTCGGAACACAAATTAAGATATTTTTTATTAAATCTGAGCCATGTCTCACTCCTCCATAGGCTTCTAAGGGACTGAAACTTGCTGGCCCAGAAAATGTATTAAAGACATCGTTAATATAGTCCAAGTGACTCCAGTGGCTCAATCTTAAGTTTATAAAGCGACGAGAATACTTTTTGTGCGCAAAAACAAACAAAAATAACGACTTTATTCCACTTTTCATTTACTTCTCTCTGGACATCGATGTTTTTTTTACGTAGTGTAATAGCGTAGCGTGTCTGTGTTGCACGTCACCACATATCACACATGACCAGCGTCGGCCAATAGTGAGCCTACGTGGTGACGTGCAACACAAACGTGCTACGCTTAAACACTACGTGAAAAGACCCGAGGCCCAGAGAGAAGGAAATGAAAAGTGGAATAAAGTCGTTATTTTTGTTTGTTTTTGCGCACAAAAAGTATTCTCGTCGCTTTATAAACTTAAGATTGAGCCACTGGAGTCACTTGGACTATATTAACGATGTCTTTAATACATTTTCTGGGCCAGCAAGTTTCAGTCCCTTAGAAGCCTATGGAGGAGTGAGACAACTCTCAGATTTCATCAAAAATATCTTAATTTGTGTTCCGAAGATGAACAAAGGTCTTACGGGGTTGGAACAACATGAGGGTGAGTAATTACTGACAAAATTTTCATTTTTGGGTGAACTATCCCTTTAAGTTCCTCCCTGTTCACTCTGTGTTTGTCAGTTGTTGTTTGTGTTTGCGTTGTTGCACACACACACTGTTACACCATTTGTCTGTATTAAAAGTCATTTCGTATTGGAACCTGTTATCATCCTCATCTTCTTCATCTTTGTGACAGATCGACCGACCTAATATGGATTATGCAGCGCGATTTGCTGTTTTGGCTCGTGAGAGCATGGATTTTTTTCCGTTTTCACCGAAAACTTCTGTCGTCCTGGGGCCAACTACCACCAGCCAGTAGGCCTACCAGACACTTCACTAGACCTTCATCCGATGTCTGTAGAGCATTTTTGGAAAATGCTTGAAAACACTACCCTAGTGTAGCAGGAAGGGTTATGACCCCTCCTACTTGTCATGGTTTGGCCAATGGCCTGGCATCCGGTGCGTATAAGAGCATGGGTTACCGGTTCCTTAGTGTGCGTCACTATCCGGGGCCGTGACGTCACCCAGGCGCCCTGCTGCTTTATGCTGGAGTGTAGTGTCAGGTGTTGCTCGTAAAAGATTGCTGAAGCTGCTTATTCACTGTTGGTGCTGTTTGCCAGTCTGTGTGCTTTCTGGAGAGTTCACTATGGGCATTTGAGACAGTGTAAGATCTATCTGCGCTTTCTGCCAACGAGTTTTGTCGGAGACATCTGGCTCCATCCACCGCATAGTTCGGGGATAGTAATCCCGGGACAGCACGTTTTGTTGCACGCGATAAAGACAATAGTGGCATCCTGCATGAGAATTATCTGCCCGTTGCTTCATCATAAAGTGCTGTTTGCTCTGCTCCTCATCGGCTGCTGTTCTGTTTTGTGTTCTGTTTTGTGTTCTGTTTTGTGTTCTGTTTCGAGTGAACTGACTCGAGTGAACTGTCTTGAGTGAACTGTCTTGAGTGAACTGTCTTGAATGTTCTGTTTCGAGTGAACCGTCTTGAGTGTTCTGTTTCGAGTGAACCGTCTCGAGGGAACCGTCTCGAGTGAACTGTCTCGAGTGAACTGACTCGAGTGAACCGTCTCGAGTGAACTGACTCGAGCGAACTGTTCCAGTGCACTGTTTTCTGTGAATTCTGTTCTCCGTGATATGCTTTGAGTTTCTTTTGTTTGCTTTTTCCTGTTTATTTCTTTAATTGATTTATCTTTTTGAATTTGTATGTTTATATTGGTTTGATTATTGTATTAGTGATTTGATGATATGGTTATATCATTTTGTTCTTTTTACATATCACTGTTTGTCTTTTTTTTTCTTTTGTTTGTTGGCAGGGCCTGGGCACCCGGGGGCAGACGAGTGACCATTTAGGTGGTGACGTCCTCACTGTGTGTCGTGGTCTTCTCTGACATGAGTCGTTGAGTGTGTATTAGTGTGTGTGCACTGTGAATAGAGTAATTTTCATAAGGGTGATATCTAGAGACTGCCTCTGCGGGTAAGCCCAGGTTCCTCTGCTGCCAACGATAGAATTAAGCAAATAGATGAGAGTGATTGCTGGTCAACGCCTTTTATAATCATTGTCTTTTAATAATTAATAAAATATTTTTCATTACCTATGTCTCTGATTCCAACAGTGATAAGAACCTGTGTGTGCCTGTGTTTAGAGGTTGTGTTAAATTCTTGGGGTGAAATTCCTCAGGTGGCGTAGTCGGAAATTATATCAATTTGAGCCAACCCGCGCCCGCTCTGCTACACTAGTAATCCAGAGTTCTCGCGAAAGCACAAGTTGAATTTGCTCAGCAAGTTACTCTGGTGTCGAGTAATAATGCTCATTAAATATGCCCCTCTATCTGAGCTGCACCAATCACATCGGGTAATGTGATATAGGTGGGCCAGAGGCGAGATGACCACAGTGCTGCGACGTCGAAGTCATTAGTAAACATTGCAAGATGGCTGTGGATGAACACCATTTGTTTGAAACTGCTTTGGCCGCTACAATGAAAGATTTAGACTTTTTCTCTAGGAACAGAACACGGCGCTCGAATCGTTCATTTACAAGAAGGACGTTTTGCTGTTTTGCCGGATACGGTAAGAGTCTAATCTACCAGTTAGTTCCGCTGGTAGCTAAGCGATGTTGTGATTGGTCGTAGTGTTATCCAATTGCGTGCAGTGAGATTTTCAAATGCATTCTTGGTGCCGCCCTTCGAGCTTGCCGATTTTCATTACTTGACACCACACTGTAACGGGGTTTAGATGTTATGGGAAGAAGGAGGCGGGAACCGGCGAACATTCAACAATATTTAATAACAAAATACACAAATACAATAATAAAAGTAAAAGCCAGCAGCCCCTCACGGACGACTGCTGGCGACACAAACAGAAACAAAACATGAACTAAAAATCAGGCCTGTCCTCTCTCGCTCTTCACTGTCGTTGCTCCTCCTTTATGCTTCCGCTCCTCCGTGAGAGATGCGAGACCGGTGCGTCGCGCACGTGTCGCTCATTATCAATCGCGCCACCGGCCTCGCGCCGTCCTCCCACGGCCCTCGACCTCGTCGTGCTCGCCACATACCCCCATCGCCCCTCGCAGGCCGGGGGCACCCACGAGACTGCGCTTACTCCCCCTCCCCCCCTCCCCGGGGGGGGGGGACCGATCACGGCGGCTGCGGTAACGTTACCTGGGCTGGAGGTATGGATTGACGAGGTGAGGGAAAATGAGACGGAAGCACGAGGAGCGACAGAGACGAGAGAGGGGAGAGAGGGAAAAAAAACAAAAAACAAAAAAAAAACAATCTTGATCCGGTTCCCGGACACACTGCCGCTCGGTCCTCAACCGGCTGAGAGTCACTCGCGGTGCCATGCGATGGTACTGGACATTCGTTGGGGGACGGCTCGACACTCCTCCGCCTCCTGGCGGCCGGCGGTGACTCCTCCTGTTGAGGGCAGCCGGCAGCGAGTTCCCCGTTCCCTGCTCCGCCCCCATCATGGCCGACGGCAACAGGCTCTGGCCCACGGCGAACGGGAGCGACTCCTCCGCTCCCTCTTGGACGGCAGCCACCCCTCCTCGATCCAGGAGCACGGTGTCGAGCTCTCCGTCCCACCAGATCTTCCATCGCTCCAGCACCATCGCCTCGGGCAGCAATCGGCGGCCGTCGCTCCCTCGTGCTGCCCGACCTCCTCAGCACCGCGATCCCCCCCAGCAGCGAGGGCTCTCCGACAGCGTGTCACTCCTTCTTCCCGGGTTTCGGCACCAATGTAACGGGGTTTAGATGTTATGGGAAGAAGGAGGCGGGAACCGGCGAACATTCAACAATATTTAATAACAAAATACACAAATACAATAATAAAAGTAAAAGCCAGCAGCCCCTCACGGACGACTGCTGGCGACACAAACAGAAACAAAACATGAACTAAAAATCAGGCCTGTCCTCTCTCGCTCTTCACTGTCGTTGCTCCTCCTTTATGCTTCCGCTCCTCCGTGAGAGATGCGAGACCGGTGCGCACGTGTCGCTCATTATCAATCGCGCCACCGGCCTCGCGCCGTCCTCCCACGGCCCTCGACCTCGTCGTGCTCGCCACACACACCATTAATCTTTTAGGTCTGGATTTCCAGGCATGAAAACACTAGTGTGGACGGAGAACGTTTTGAAACGAAAACTCAACTCAACGAATGAAATTTCAAATCTATCCGGATTAATCATCACAGCTGCTCATTATTTAGTTTGTCTTTGTGACAGAGACTGTAATGCACATGCCTTTGTTTATAAACTATAATATGCTTAAAAATGAACAAATTAAAGGAGAACTTCACTGATTCTAAGGCAATGTTAACTGTAATTAATTTAACAAGTTGTTGCTGCTCAATGTGCAGCATAATTACAGCTTGTGGCAACTCATTTGATTCAAGTAACTGGTTTTAAAACATTATATTTAAAATTTTAAATAGTTTACAAATATTTGAAACAGATGAACATCTCACCCAAGGTATTCTTCTGGTAAAAGACATTTAAAAAAAAACGTTTAAAATTGCATTTATCAACTTATTACATCTGTGGTGGGACTCATATTCAATATTGATGTGTTTATCTGGCTGTCAGAGTTGGACAACATTTACCATGCAAAATGTGTTTTTACAAAAAAAAATTACTTTTTTACAGTAGGCCTGTCTCATTTCAGTCCTGCAAGATATAAATATGAATCAGTTTTAATAAATTAAATTAAAATGTGTCATTGACATGCTGATCGGGACAGACCATCTGCAAGAAGAAAACTGAAAATAAATAAATAAATAAATCCATCATCTTATTATGGATATTTTGTGTTTAAATTTTAAATATACAAAGTTAAACACACACATAAGGCCAACATGGAAATGCGTGTACAAGCTACTAATATGTAAAATGTGTTAGATATTGTTAAGATATAATCAACAGATACATCGTTTGTACACATACGGAGCTCAGTTACACCTGTACTTCAAATAAACTGAATGCCCTATAAAGCCTCACAGAAGCATGAGGATTTCACAGTGTCCACTTTGCCCTTGTCACTGAGGACCAGAGGAAGTTCATCACACAGTAGATGTCATCTGAGGTCTAAAGCCTGACCTGAGCATGTATCAGCTCTGAATGCTGACCCCTACAAGCTCAACACTCAAACTGCATTAGGCAACCTGCATCAGCAGATGATGGCAGGGATTTAGCTGGAGAAGCATTTAAACCGCCTCATCCTGCCCGTCCTCGGTGGATTGCAAGGTTACTGCACTATATAGACCTTAGAATCGGTCTGCTTTTATGGCCCATAAATAATACAAAATGTATAATGCATTGCGAATAATCGTAAAACATCACAGTGGCAGAAATGTCACTAAAACTGACCTTAAAGAGCATATTTCAGGTTAGCTTTCTCCAGAGCCAGCAGTGTAGAAGTTAACTGTCCCTTTTAAATATCAAGATTACAGTAACATTTGACTGTATTTAGAAAAACAGCATGATTGCAAGTCGGATATGGCTTTAACACAAGAGTTTAATAAAATAAGTACACTAACTTCCATTTTAGAAACAATATTGTCAGTTAATTTGTCTGTCTTCCTTCTGACAACAAAAATAGTTCCAGACAAAGCCATAGCAGCATTAACCATTGTGCTTGTCTGAGCAACATACAAACTGTTTACATGGACAACTTTTGTTGTGATTTTATGCCTATTTTATTTTTTTATCCAAAACTAAGAAAGAGCATTATGGCTGTTTCACATCTCTAGGCAACACACAATATGGTGTTCCTGAATGAATCAGTGTTTTTGGACAACTCGCTTTAGTGAATCAGTCAATTAGCCACTTGTTTTGCAAATGAATCAGTGTTGTTGAGTGAATGACTCACTGACTCATTCATTAAGAGTATGGTTATATCTGAAATAACTCTCTATAGCCCCTTTCACACAGCGCGTTGATCCCGGAAAATTGCCGTAAAATTGCAAGAGTGCCTTCTGTGTGATCAGAACATTGCCGGGATCAGTCCTGAAATGCGCCCTGTGTGAACAAAAGCCAGGACCAATGTCGTAATGGGTGTGTTGTAGTGATAACTTGACACACAACGTAATGACGGCTTATAGAATTAACACGTTGAAAAGAAGTCATAATGGAAAAAAATACGCGTGTACGTTACACGTCACGCGTCTTTACGGGATGTGTGTGAACGCACTCACAGATTCTGGAAAATCACTGACAGTGTGAATGAACCAAAATCAAATGATCCCGGTACAAATCCAGGGACACATTATCCGTGTATATTCCTGAATCTCTGTGTGAAAGGGGCTTAAGTACTTTTAACCCTTAAATGGATGCCAATCATTATTCGGGTCTTTAGTGACCCGGATCTATATCTAATACAAATGGATCCATACCTGTGGCGATAACATAAAACTCTCCTGATATTGAAGTAACAATTACAGAAGAATAAATTATGCATATTTGGTCACCTTTTGAAGCTTGGAAGGCTTCAGTTTAAGCAGATTTTTTATACCATCATCAATGTCCTTGTCAGATCTCATTTCCGAGTACATTCAGCATCTGGCTCATATTTGCGATCTCAAACATTATCATTTTCAATATTTTGATCGCTGACAGCTTCTTCACCAGATCCACCATCAAGTGACAGTGACACTAATATCTGATTGTGTTCAGTACTTGCTCTGCAGTAAATTGCTGAGCCATTTGCTGATGACTCTTCCTATTCTTTTGTTTTATGCCTGTTGTAACTATGAGTGAAACGTCACTTCATCATTGTGTATCAAATTGTGTATTGCAACCTTGTGGAATAAAGGTGAAACGCACTTATTCAGTTTTCAGAGATTCAATTACTGTTATATATTTATTTATATAAATATAATTTTATAAATATATTTACACCTCGGGTCGTTAGAGACCCTTTACAATTTTTTTTTTTTTTTTTACAAAGAAAATAATGGGAGAACAGGCATTCTTTTATAATTTTTGTCTTGTTATATTGTTTATAATTAATTGATTGAGAAATATTAAAAAGGTTGATGTCTAACTTTAAAAAAATGAATGAGGAGGAGGGTAGTGAATGACATCCCGCAGGTGTGCGATTAAGGTTTAAATATGGTAATTACATTGCAACCTTTAAAAAAGTATGTTCCATATTCTTTGAAACAAAAAAATGTAGTACATAACTTCAAACTTGAATAATTTTATACATTTTCTAGCAAAGCCACATATAGGCTCAACTAGCCGGCCAGATGACTTGCTGATTAATCTTTTTCTTTTTCTTTTTTTACACTGAACATAACTGGTGAAATCCTTCACCACATTTAAGGTCAAGAAATGTCTTTTCTAATTGGAACAACCTTCTTTCTTTTTAGATCTGCATAAACCAGTCGAGTTTGCTGTTTTACAGTTTGTTTACGTTTCATATCCTTTGACTGAGATGACTTGTGGAATGATTTGCTGAATCTGTGAAAAGCTTTTCTCGACACTACAAGGGGACAGGAAGGGAGTCAGGAGATTTGGTTCTTTGTTTTTTTGCAAATAGATAATGATCTATTAAGACAGATGCTCCTAAACACATTCATTTTTCCATCCATGCTCTGTGTATCCGTTTGATAAGTTAATTAAAAGTTCACTCAATTATATTTAAAATGTAACCCCAGTTCAGGTCTGGCTTGAGTTTAGCTTTAAATATTTAATTGCCAGATCCCTTGTTCTGTTTTGCGTTTTGTCTAAAGCATCAAAAACAGCTACTGTAGTTTATAAGGTCCTATTGCTTCTGCAGTCATGATAAAATATTTATCAACCACTTTTAATTATAGTGAAATTCACTTGCGCAAGTAAAGATTATGACGCCAATTACTTTGTTTAGAGACTACACTTCAGTTTTTATGTAACAGTCTCATATTAATTTAAATCATATTAGCCCATAAAGTCTTCATTGTAAGATACAGTACCTACTTTGCATATTATGTGGTCTCAAAACATAATGACCAATGTCGACAGAAACAAAAATGGTATCATCTCTAAATGTCATTGTATAGATAAACATTAACGTTACATTCTTTATCAACTACACATGTGGGGTGCAATATTTATTCACCCATTACCCTAGTGTCCACATTCATTCTATGAAAAAGAACAGCACAACATAATATCAGCCTGGTCTCATTGTTAATACGTAGGTATTAATACGTAATTTGCAAAGATAGAAAACGTACTTTTTTGTTCGTTTGGATAGATGCTGAAACGTATAATATGGACATATCTGCAACGTTTAAACGTAATATTATTACGTTTTTTCAACTAAAAAACGTAAACTATTTACGAATATTTAATATCATAAAGATATCTGTATAATTTCCCTTTTACCATTTTATAGATTATAAATGTAAGATCCCTTAAACCTAACGTTACTCCCACACCTAAACATACCCATTTTATAGACAATAAAACGTAACTGTTAATGGACAGATATGTGTAAGGAAATGGCAGTTCCCTTTCGTAGTCACTCCGAGTTACGTCGGATGACGACGAATGGGGTTTCGCTTAGAAAGCCTATCATCTTCGAGTATATAAAACGAGCCAATGGCAATGAAATGCCATGGGTCTGCGGAATTTGCATAGCGTAACTCCACCCTACCCTGGGGGTATATAAGGAAGTGCGCTAGGAACATGCAGATATGTTTTCGCTTCGGAGCCAAGTTGATTCTTCACTCCACAGCCAATTCTGAGTTCATCTCTTCATTCTCTTCGAGACGAGCCTCTCTCCAAGTGTTGGTGTGACAGCGAGTTCCAGCGAGTGCACATTCCCTGCTTATCTGTGCAGTGATTTGCCAGAGTGAGTGTGTTCATCTCCCTGGTGGCTTCAACATTTGTGGAGAAATCTCCTTTCACAAAAGAGCATTGCACGCGGCACGTCTTTTTAAAGATGCCTCGCCCCGTGCATTTCTGGTTGCGGTCTGTACATCTCTGAATCTGATGGGCAAAATCACTGTCTTGTGTGTCTGGGTGTTGAGCACGCAAAGGCAGCGTTTGTGGATGAGTCATGTTCCCATTGCGGAAACATGCCCATCGCACGGTTGCGGTCTAGACTCAATGACCTTCGTGGTAGAGTCCCCTCACCCGCACCCCGATCTACGAGCTCCACGAGAGCTGGTACTTCGGCTGGCGGCCAGGGTGACCTAAGGGTTACGGTGTGGAACCAAGCGCCGACTATTCCACGCTCTGCACCCCCCTCTAGCACTGTGCAACCCGCGAGTGTTCCGAATGAGCCTGCAGTACAGTCCACTGACTTGCCGCAGGTCTCATTCGGCGCTCCAGAGGAAGATTGCATGTCGATCGCTGCATCACAAGGTGGGCAGGAGTCCTTGGGAAGTGACGATTCGGCTGTGCTGCCACCCTCGGGTGTCCCAGCATTGCCCTGGTCCAGTGCGCTCGCGGCTGGACGATTGTTTTTTGGGAGCGGCCGCTGACCCTCGTCGCCGCCCAACCCCAATGCCTTTCTTCCCGGATGTGCATGAGGAGGTCACGAGGTCCTGGAAGGCACCATTGTCTTCCCTTGATCGCTCGGCGACCTCCTCCGCCTTGCCTCCTCTCGATCAGGCGGCTGCCAAAGGGTACACTAGGGTTCCCCAGGTTGAACGCTCTGTTGCGATGCAACTGTGTCCTCAGAGTGCTTCTTCCCGTGGCGACCCAAAGCACCCCTCCAAGGCCTGTAGGTCTCCTCCACGCTTGTGGCAAAGACCTATAGAGCTGCGGGGCTGGTAGCCTCCTCACTGCATGCCATGGCGACGCTGCAGGTCTACCAGGCCCAGTTGTTACGTGACATGCACGAGGGGAGGACTGACCCAGCACTCTTTGATGAGTTGCGTGCCGCCACCGACCTCGCTCTCCGGGCGACGAAGGTGACCGCACGCTCGCTGGGTCAGGTGATGTCCACTTGTGTGGTCCAGGAACGACACCTGTGGCTCAACCTGGCCGATATGCGGGAGACCGAGTGGACCCGGTTCCTCGACACCCCCATATCCCAGGCTGGCCTCTTCGGCGGTGCAGTCGAGGACTTTGCCCAGCAGTTCTCGACTGCCCAGAAACAGACTGAGGCTTTAAAACACGTCCTGCCCCGGCGGCCTGCTGCTTCGGCAGCGCAGTCGTCGGCACAGGTGCCTTCCTGCGGCTCCCGCCTCTCCCGATCGGCCCCAGCAGCCATCTGCTTCCGGGCCGCGTCGTGGAGGAAGCCGCAGGAAGGTGCCACAGCCCTCTCCCACCCCGCGCACCGCTAAACGGCAGGCAAAACGGCGCTCCTGAGACGGGCTGCTCAGAGATGGCACTGAGTTCTTTTCAGGAGACGGTAGCAGGGCCTCCACCGGGGAAGAATCCTTGGCTTTCCCACTCCCGCTGCTCGTCCCACGACGGGCAGCACCCTAATGTGGTTTTAAGAAAGAACTCACTCTCCCATCTCTGAGCACACAGAGTTCTCGGATGACAGTGCGCTGCTCACGAGCCTCGCCACTCTCGTCCCCCTCGTCGCCAGACCCTGCCAGAGCACGCCCCCGTGGGACGCTGGTCCTCCCCTGGCCTCCTCTGGCAGGACGCGGCTAATGACCGTGCCCCCGCACCGGGCCGCTATGCCACCCACGCCTGGGCCGGTCATTCCGCCTCGCTGTACCACCGAGGGTATTCTGTGGTCCGCATGACCCCGCTGGTTCAGTTCCTGGGAGCCTGGTTAGAGCTTCCCGGTCTATCCCGCTGGGTCGCGAGGACCATCAGGCTCGGCTACGCGATTCAGTTCTCGCGGTCTCCTCCCCGCTTCAGGGGAGTCCACTTCACTATGGTCGGTGGCAATGCCCCTGTCATGAGAGCGGAGGTCGCCACCCTACTGGCGAAGGGTGCGATCGAGACTGTCCCTCCAGCCGAAATGAAGTCCGGCTTCTACAGCCCCTACTTCATTGTACCGAAGAAATCCGGTGGATTACGACCTATCCTGGATCTGCACATCCTGAACCGCTCCCTTCACAGGCTGCCGTTCAAGATGCTTATGGCCAAACACCTTTTCGAATGCGTACGGCCACAGGATTGGTTTGCA
Organism: Scardinius erythrophthalmus; assembly: GCF_964197995.2. Lineage (NCBI taxonomy): Eukaryota > Metazoa > Chordata > Actinopteri > Cypriniformes > Leuciscidae > Scardinius > Scardinius erythrophthalmus. The sequence goes on from NC_138222.1 coordinate 32,751,652, forward strand.
GCGATCGACCTGAAGGACGCCTACTTCCATGTCTCCATTCTTCCTCGACACAGACCATTTCTTCGGTTTGCTTTCGAGGGGCAGGCATACCAGTACGCGGTTCTCCCCTTCGGGCTAGCCCTGTCTCCTCGCGTCTTCACGAAGGTCGTCGAGGCAGCCCTTGTTCCCCTACGAGAACACGGGGTTCTCATCCTGAACTATCTCGACGACTGGCTGATCCTAGCTCACTCTCGAGACCAGGTTTGCGAACACAGGGACCTTGTGCTCCGGCACCTAACTCGTCTGGGCCTTCGGGTCAACTGGGAGAAGAGCAAACTCTGCCCCGTGCAGAGGATCTCTTTTCTCGGTATGGAGATCGACTCGGTCGCCATGTGCGCACAGCTTACGAGCGAGTGCGCGCAGTCACTGCTGACTTGCCTTCGTCAGTTCGAGGGCAGGAGTGCGGTTCCACTGAAACTTTTTCAGAGGCTCCTGGGGCATATGGCAGCCGCAGTAACGCCGCTCGGATTGCTTCATATGAGACCGCTTCAGCTTTGGCTTCGCGATCGAGTCCCGAGGTGGGCATGGCAACACGGCACGCTCAGAGTCCCAGTGACTCCGACCTGCCGTCAGACCTTCTCCCCGTGGTCGAACCTCAAATTTCTACGGGCCGGAGTGCCCTTAGAATGAGCTTCCAGGCATGTTGTTGTGTCAACAGATGCCTCAGCCACGGGTTGGGGATGCCATGTGCAATGGACATGCTGCTGCGGGCTCCTGGACAGGACCCCAGCGCCTTTGGCATGTCAATTGCCTCGAGTTGCTGGCTGTACGCCTTGCCCTGCCACAGTAGCGTACATTAACCGTCAAGGTGGTCTATGCTCCCGCCGTATGTCGCAACTCGCCCGCCACTTCCTCATATGGAGTCAGAAGCATCTGAGGTCGCTTCGAGCCATTTATATCCCGGGAGACCTGAACCAGGCGGCCGACGAGCTGTCTCGGTTGTGGCCTCTCGCTGGAGAATGGAGACTCCATCCCCAGTCGGTTCAACTGATTTGGGATCAGTTCGGGGACGCACAGGTAGATCTGTTTGCCTCCCACGACTCGTCCCATTGTGACCTGTTTTATTCCTTGACCGAAGGCACGCTCGGCACGGATGCACTGGCGCACAGCTGGCCGCGGGGCCTACCCAAGTATGTGTTTTCCCCAGTGAGCCTTCTTGCACAGACTTTGCGCAAGATCAGGGAGGACGAGGAGCAGGTAATATTGGTTGCCCCGTATTGGCACAACCGCACTTGGTTCCCAGAAATAGTACTCCTCGCGACAGCACTTCCCTGGCCAATTCCTCTGAGGAAGGACCTGCTTTCTCAGGGACGGGGCACCTTATGGCACCCTCGTCCCAATCTTTGGAACCTCCACGTATGGCTCCTGGACGGGACGAGGTTGGTTTGAGTACCCTACCACCAGCGGTGGTGGCTACCATCACTTCCGCTAGAGCATCGTCCACGAGACATGCCTATGCGTTGAAGTGGAACCTCTACGTCAACTGGTGTTCTTCTAAACATCAAGAACCCACGAAATGCCCCATCAGTATCGTGCTTTCCTTCCTGCAAGAAGGGTTGGAGTGAAGGCTGTCTCCCTCCACCCTGAAAGTGTATGTTGCCGCCATTGCCGCACATCACGACGCAGTTGATGGTAAGTCCTTGGGAAAGCACGACCTGATAGTCAGGTTCCTGAGGGGAGCGAGGAGACTGAATCATCCTCGTCCTCCCCTCGTACCCTCTTGGGACCTCTCAGTGGTTTTAACTGCCCTGCAGAGTGCTCCCTTTGAGCCTCTGCAATCAGTGGAGCTTAAGTTCCTGTCAATGAAGACAGCGCTCCTGGTTGCATTGGCCTCCATCAAGAGGGTAGGGGACCTGCAGGCATTTTCGGTTGACGAAGCGTGCCTGGAATACTCAGACCAGCTCTTTGTCTGTCATGGTGGGAAGCTGAAGGGAAAGGCTCTCTCCAAGCAAAGGTTGTCTCACTGGATAGTGGACGCCATTGCTTTGGCTTACCAGCAGCAGGGTCGACCATGCCCCCTTGGTGTGACGGCCCACTCCACTCAGAGTGTGGCATCCTCTTGGGCTCTAGCGCATGGCGCCTCGCTAACAGACATCTGCAGAGCTACAGGCTGGGCGACACCTAAAACATTCGCGAGATTCTACAATCTCTGAGTAGAGCCAGTTTCTTCTCATGTACTCGCTTCAACTAGCTGGTGCTAGATTCTGCTCAGGTGTCTTCACTTGCTCGCCATTCCTCTCCACGGACGGGATGCATGCAATATATTCCTCAGGTGAGCCTCATAAGCCCTGAGTCTCCTCCAGCACTGTTGACGTCAACACCAGAGTTAAGCCACTGGCAGCTTTCGCGCTTGGCTAGGTGCCTCCATGTGCATGGTTCCCCCTCCGGGCGACCCCCACATGTGTATTCCACTGTAAGCCTCTTTGAGCATGTGTCTTTCCCTTGGCAAGCCACCTTGCCACCCCTGGGGTTGAAATATTCCACCTGCGGCTGGACACCCCAGTGATTCTCCATATGCAGCCCTTAGCGGTCATATATATTATGTATTCCAAGTCCCCCCCTTCGGGTTGGGCATACTTGCATATTTCCACTGAGATATGCTTCCCAGTGTACCTTGGTATTCCTGTGTTAAGTAGGAGTCCTTCGTCCGTGCCAGTCTCACAACAGGGAGCTCAGACTTACGCAGGGCACTGGAAGACAGTCGAGAGGTGGCGTGATTACACTGGGAACCCCATTCGTCGTCATCCGACATAACTTGGAGTGACTAAGAAAGGGAACGTCTCGGTTACGTATGTAACCCTCGTTCCCTGAGTAGGGAACGGAGACGTTACGTCTCCCTGCCACTTCCGCTGTACCGCTGGAACGCCTGAGTTCAGTCTCGTCTTCTCAGCGAAGACATATCTGCATGTTGCTAGCGCACTTCCTTATATACCCCCAGGGTAGGGCAGAGTTACGCTATGCAAATTCCGCAGACCCATGGCATTTCATTGCCATTGGCTCGTTTTATATACTCGAAGATGATAGGCTTTCTAAGCGAAAACGGCTATGACTCTAGGGTCGTTGTGAAGTTAGGGGCGGAGCATAGAGACTATGCCGTTTCTCGGTTGTTACTCTAGAGTAGACCAACTCACTTTCTGGAGGTATACTGCCCCCATCTGGTATGGAATGTGGAGTATGAATTGATTTTTTGGTGGACATTACACAAGGCACCTTTAAAACTACGTAACGTTAGGCTACAATTAAGTTATAAAGAAAAACAACAGACAGACACGTATAATCACAATATAATGTATCTAATGAGAAAATGTCAAAACTGGTATCAAAAGTCGTTCACATGACGATGTGTCGCAGTCCTCTCTGGCAGTATATAATAGTTTTGTATGAGGTAAAGTTACAGAGCAGAATTTAAGTTAACTTATTAATCCATTATATGTTAATCCGGTTTCGGTTCGCTGTTCGCTCTGTGAAGGCGCGCGCGCTTCTCCATTTCAAAAGTAGTACACCAATTTAAACACAGCATGTCGCAATCTATGACGAAGCATGCGAGAGCCAATGAGCGTTTGATATCACTGCCGTAAAACATGTTGTAACGCTTCAGGCGCAATTTTTGAATTTGAATTCAGCACGAGCGCGGGATTTGAGGTTTACGGTCTCTGTGCTGAGAATGAAGATGAAGATCACTGGATAAAGGGCTGAATTTGGATCTGTTTCTTGCAAACGTATGGATTCTAAAGATTTGGATTACATCAAGCTAATAAAATTGATGTCTTTTGTGAATTTATGTTGTGTTTTAGTGTATTATGGGTCTATAGGAGAAAACGCCTTTTGTGTCTCACGGTAGATAAACCAAATATTACAAAATGGTTAAACGATTAAAGAAGGCATTTTAAGGTTTTAAAATGTATTCTTGTTTAACACCATGTAGGCTAATCCTGAGTTTGCAGCAGAAGGCACGATCAGAGCGAAATGTTATTATTTATGAGCAACGTAATAAATGCGACTGAAAATTTTATTGATAAGACAATTGAATGCAGTAGAGTAAAAACATTAATGCCACGATTTTAATATGCATAAGTTAAATAGGAATACGTACAAATTTGTACGTCGGTAAAGTTGTTCATACGTAAATTACGTTTTTTTGCTGTCAATACGTAAATATTATACGTTTTAGTGCTGTAAATACATCAGTATTATACATTTCTGTGTGTCCATCCATCCATCCATCTTCTACCGCTTATCCGGGACCGGGTCGCGGGGGCAGCAGTCTAAGCAGGGATGCCCAGACTTCCCTCTCCCTAGACACTTCCTCCAGCTCTTCCGGGGGGACACCGAGGCGTTCCCAGGCCAGCCGGGAGACATAGTCTCTCCAGCGTGTCCTAGGTCTTCCCCGGGGTCTCCTCCCGGTGGGACATGCCCGGAACACCTTCCCGGGAAGGCGTCCAGGAGGCATCCGGAAAAGATGCCCGAGCCACCTCAACTGACCCCTCTCGATGTGGAGGAGCAGCGGCTCTACTCTGAGCTCCTCCCGAGTGACCGAGCTTCTCACCCTATCTCTAAGGGATCGCCCAGCCACCCTGCGGAGAAAGCTCATTTCGGCCGCTTGTATCCAGGATCTTGTCCTTTCGGTCATGACCCACAGCTCATGACCATAGGTGAGAGTAGGAACGTAGATTGACCGGTAAATCGAGAGATTTGCCTTGCGGCTCAGCTCCTTCTTCACCACGACAGACCGGTACAGGGACTGCATTACTGCAGAAGCTGCACCGATCCGCCTGTCAATCTCCCGTTCCATCCTTCCCTCACTCGTGAACAAGACCCCAAGATACTTGAACTCCTCCACTTGAGGCAGGAGCTCTCCACCAACCTGAAGCGGGCAAACCACCACACCCATTTCTGTGTGTATAAAACGTAAATGAATGTACGTATGGTAGAACTACACTTTAGTACAGTATATATAAATATATCATACATAAATAGCCATGAAAATAACCTATTGACATTTAAGTGAAATTACTGAACTTAAATATACAAGCTTGATAAAAATGATCATTCTAGAAGAAAATTTCAGATGGCACTTAGAGGCTTTTGCATCTGAATTCTTCATATATATATACAGTACCAATCAAAAGTTTGGAAACATTACTATTTTTAATGTTTTTGAAAGAAGTCTCTTATGCTCATCAAGCCTGCAGTAAAAAAACAAAAAAAAAAACAGTAATATTATGAAATATTATTACAATTTAAAATAATGGTTCTCTTTTTTAATACTTGTGACATACACTTGTAGGTGCATTCTTCAGTTACCTTGAGGGTAACTGTAGCCTTCTGCCAGGAGCAGATGTCGTCAGGTGGTACACAACCTTCACTGGGTGTTTCGGCCCTCAACCACAACACCCTCCAGTTGGTGGGCCGGCAGTGATGGCCAAGTCACTGCCCATCTGCTCCTGGCTTCCAGCTTTCCTCCTCCCTCCTGTTCCATATCCAGCAGGAGGCACGTTCTGCCTCCTCCCCCATCCGACGTGCTGCTTGTTTCTTTCTCCTTTCGTCCATCCCCAGAGCTGATAGTAACCGCCAGGTTGATTTGGCAGGGAAACCTCTGCAGCCGACCTCCACCGGGAACAGCCACGCCTGCCATCCCTTGTCCTTGCAGTCCTGAAGAAGGGACTGGTACTTCAAGGCCTTCCTCTCGTGGGCAACCTCACATCCCTCCTCCCAAGGCACCGTCAGCTCAACTAGAATTATTTTCTTGCCCTCTGTTGACCACAGGACAATGTCTGGACGGAGGGCTGTGAGCACCACCTCTGGGAATTGCAGCCTTTTTCCCACATCCACCCTCATCTCCCAGGACCTGGCGTTTTGAAGGAGATTGGGTTTTGATGATTTGGTTGAAAAAGGCCTTTCTCCCTCCTTAATAAAGGTGATCGCCCTCTTCAAGCCCATACCGGCAGGCCTCTTTCTGCATCTCTCCTGCTCCAATATGTCAGCAAGGGCCAGTAACACTTTGTCATGACGCCATCGATACTGACCTTGGGTGAGAGCTGTTTTACACCCTGATAGTATATGTGCCAGTGTTCCCTTTTGCCCACAGAGCTTGCAGTTAGGATCTTCCCTCAGCCCCCATACATGTAAGTGTGCTGGAGAAGGAAGGGTGTCATAGACAGATCGCAGTAGGAAGGAAATTCTGTAGGGCTCCAGCCGCCACAACTCTTGCCAGGTGATCTTGCGCTTGGGAAGGTCCCATTTTGTCCATGCGCCCTGGGATCCTTGTTCCACTGCCCTTGCCATCCGCCTTTCCTCCTCACGGGCCCGCACCTCAGCCTGAACCATCTCCTGCCTGCTCTTTACACCTGCGCTTCTCCATTGCTGGAAATGTGCAGAGCCGAGTCCTCTCCGTCCGACGCAAGGGCTTCCGAGGATATCTCGCAGCCTCAGAGCACTCTCCGCCTGCTCTACAGCTGTGCTGGCTGCCCATTTGCATCCAGACCTGGTCATGACCCCTACTTGCCAGTTCGTCTTTGGAGTCTCTGAGGCTAAGAAGGACTCTGCACTTTGCCACTTTAAACTCTTCTACGATGGAGGACAAGGGAAGTTGCAGTTGTCCTGAGCGTATGTAGAGGCCCACTGAGGAAAAACTTGGGGGAATCCCCAACCACCATATACTTTAAAATGTAATTTATTTTTGTGATGCAAAGCTGAATTTTCATCTGCAAGTACTCCAGTCTTTGGTGTCTTATGATCCTTCAGAAATCATTCTAATATGCTGATTTATGATCAATGTTGGAAACAGTTGTGCTGCTTAATATTTTTTTATAACCTGAGATACTTTTTTCAGGATTATTTGATGAATACAAATTTAAAAAGAACTGTATTTATTTAGAATAGAAATCTTTTGTAACAATATACACTACCGTTCAAAAGTTTGGGAACAATAACTATTTTTTTTTTAAAGAAATTAGTACTTTAATTCAACAAGGATGCGTTAAATTGATAAAAGGTGATGGTAACGATTTATATTGTTAGAAATGTTTTTATTTTGAATAAATGCTGTTTTTATGAATAAATGCTGTTAACGTTTTACTCATCAATGAATCCTGAAAAAAGTATTCCAAATATATTAAACAGCACAACTGTTTCCATCATTGATAATAACTGAGTATCAAATCATCATATTAGAATGATTTCTGAAGGATCATAAGACACCAAAGACTGGAGTACTTGCTGATGAAAATTCAGCTTTGCATCACAAAAATAAATTACATTTTAAAATATATTAAAAAAGAGAACCATTATTTTAAATTGTAATAATATTTCATAATATTACTGTTTTTTTTTTGTTTTTTTGTTTTTTTACTGCAGGCTTGATGAGCATAAGAGACTTCTTTCAAAAACATTAAAAATAGTAATGTTTCCAAACTTTTGACTGGTACTGTATATATATATATATATATATATATATATATATATATATATATATATATATATATATATATATATATATATATATATATATATATATATATATTAAGACTCAGACTAGTTGGTTCTACCATCTTGCTTTGCTCTCTTAGTAGGTATAAATGACTAACCAAAATTAGCCGCTTGACTGCTGTGTTAGCCTGTGAAAGCTGGCTACACAGTATATCATTAGGTACAAGTTCTTATTGACAGCTCACTCAGTGTGGTTGAGATCTAACGTGCACCTTGCCAAACTGATCCGTTCAAACAAACTGCAGGTGTTTTATGTGTCACAATATGGAACTATTGCATGTGGTGACATTAAATTTGCTTTCCCCCCAGTATGGCTTTAACTACAAAAACTGCTATTTCTGACTCAATATTATGAAAGACATGTAAGCCAGTAAGGCAATTTGCTTTTTCCTGTAAAATGTCTGAGGTGAGCAGATATGGGGATGAGGCACCTCAATTACGAATAGCAATTGAATATTAGCAGAGGATTGTTGCCAAAGGTTGGGTGGTGGAAGGTGAAGGTGAACAAAATCAAACAAAATGTTCCCTGTTGCCACAGAAAACTGAAACATATCACAAATGAAATAAACAATTTCACTCTGAACCTTTCTCTGTAAAATTACTTAATCCATGCATCATTTGGACCTTTTTGTCTGTGTAATCATGACCTTCTCTACTAATTTTTATGCTCAGATTTTAGAAACAGTCAACATTGAGGCATTTAAACTGAACATTGAAACGGAAATTCTAAGTGTTTTTTTTATTTATTTTTTATTTATTTTAAAGATTCTTAATCCATTAAGCCTGGTTCATAAGTGATGTTGACTAAAACATGGCAGTATGATTATTATGAATTCAGATTATTCCAAAAAGTATGCCTAATTTTGTAAAACAGACTGGTTATATGGTTCCTGTACTGATGGGCATATGATGTGCAAGACTCTGCATCTGACACAAATTATATAATATTAAATTCAAATGTTAGTTATTGTAGCTCTGGTGAGATGTACTGTGATTAAAATATTAACATCAAACTTGTCCAGTCTCTATATCTTTACAGTTGCTTTGCTACAAAATCCACAACACAGTAAATGAGTTTTAGAGGTTTGAAGTGTGACAAATGTACAGAGCCTTGTTATGTGTTAAGCTGTGTCTGATTTGCACTGCCACTGACTGACCCAGACATAGCCAGAGGGAATGGGCTGAACCCTGAATCCAAACTCCACTGACCCATTTCTCAAATTGTAGCTTCAAAATGCAGTAACAAGTCTACCTGTTTTTCTTCAAGCGGTTATAGAGCAAAGGGTTAGCAGTCCGCCCCACTTTTTCAGAGATAATCATTATATTTTAGTTTTGCTTGGCTATGGTACTAGAAAAAATTTTTGCTGTCCATATAAAACAACAACAACATTAAGGGCCCTATTTTAACAATCTAAACGCATGGTCTAAAGCGCACGGCGCAAGTGCTCTTAGGGCGTGTCTGAATCCACTTTTGCTAGTTTAACGACAGGAAAAATGTTCGGCGCACCCGGCGCATGGTCTAAAAGGGTTGTCCCTATTATCTTAATGAGTAATGGGTGTGTTTTGGGCGTAACGTGCAAAAAAACAATCAAAGTCTCATCTCCCATTCCCTTTAAAAGCCAGTTGCGCTTTCGCCATGGCGAACGGAAAAACTGAACGCTCCTCTAGCGAGAAAATGGATCATCTATTTAGGCGTCTATAGCCGCACATAACTAACATGCTCTTTAAATAACAAAAAAACATGTTGCACCATTGACTTTAGACAAGGTTTTAATTGGTCAATGGTGCAGTCTATTTCTGCTGCCTCAAAATAGCAAAGCGCCAACAATATGCCTGAACACATCTCGTTTCAGACCAGCATGCCCATGGGCGCACAAATGGGTGCAAATGCATTTGCTATTTAAACAAAGTAGCGCAGGACGTGAAAATAATAACTGCATCGTGCTGAAACAAGCATAGAAGCGCCTGGTGCTACATTGCGCCGGATGTATGATAAGTTTTAACATGACCACCATGTTTTTAAGACACTGTGTCAAGCTAAAAATGACACAATGCATTAAAGCAAAACACCTGCATTCCAGCTGTTAACAGCTCCCTACAATGGCTAGTGCCCACCTACTGTACCCTTTCATTAATTCATTTAATTCCATTCACCTTATTTTGCAATGTGGAAGTAAGCTATTTTCTTTAAATATATGAAATTTCTGATTCATTATCCACTATAGGTAAACGGTAACATTATTTGTGCTACAAACCAGTAACACTATTTGCGCTACAAACCAGTGGGATTAAATAAATGAACATTATATGAAATTCAATACCAGTTTGCAAAATCATGCAGCATAACGGGCTGTTTTGTACAGCTAAAATTGGAAGCTGATGACACCGGAATCCTTTCACATTCAAAATACAAATGGCCTGCTCTTACATCAAAAATAGGCTGGCTAGTGCAAACACTACCTACATAATTAATATTAATAAATGCTCCTAATTAATATTCATGAGCCAGGCTAATACAATTTAGAATGTTTTTCAAGTTAGACTACAATCTCAAAGCATTCTCTACTGTCCAGCATAAAATCACTACGGGATTCTTTTTAGAGGAACTTCTAAATCTACGTTATATGCATTCATCTTGTGTGTGACACTATTCAGTGAGGGAACTCCTGCTTGTCTGTTTGAACTGACAGTGCTTCAGTGTACCATAAACACACAGAGTTCCCAGCCCAACTGTTCACTGCAGAGCGATCCATATGGGATGGGAGACATGTCCCAATTAGTGACTGTGCATTTCTCTTTGACACCCTCCCATCCTCTTGCACTGACAGGTCCCTTTGTAAATTTTCAAATGAATTGGGCCCGTCTGCTTAGGCCTAATAATTGGTGACACAATTTTATGTGAGTGGTCACCATGGGCCTGTGAAGAACCTCCCTCAATATGGTGGAGCTCATAAGTTTAATATATAGCTGGTAAATGAAATTCCTGGCAAGGCTGCAAATGCAGAAAGGGAGAAAGGGTACTTGGCACCAAAAAAAAAAAAAAGCCCTAAGGGCAGTCATCTGAACTCACCCACTTTCTTATTTGGAGTTTGGAGGAGAATGAATGAGAAAGTAAATTGAAGTTGGACTGAGGTAAAATGGGAGTTTGGGGAGTGGGAGCAGTTTGTTAAGAGCCCTTTATCTTTTATGCTGCTTTGTAAGGCTGGATATTGATGCACATTTCTTGATTTGGTTTCAATTCACAGGCTCTTCATTTAGATTCAAATAATAATCAACTAAATTAAAAACTAGTTTAAAATAAATTTAAATTGCATCTCTTGTGTAAAACTGTTATTATATCAATGTGTAAAATTATTATGAAGTTAATACTATATATTTGTCACAGTGGGTTGAAATGATGACGGAGAAAGGATCTAATCGCAGCAGTGATATTGTTTATTTAACAAAATACTCAGGAATCAAGACACAAACAGAACAACTGCACTCAAATGTGGTGAGAACGAAATGTACAATGAAAAAGACGATGAAAAAGAACAAACACAGGGCTTTATTACTCAGAACCAAACCAATTAATGAAATGGGGGTTCATCTGTTTGTTCGTCATCATCACTGTTTCAAGACAGCAGTAAGACTGTATCATGGACCTGTTGGGAATTGGAATTACCATTATTGATCACGTTTACCTCTGTCACCTTCACTGCAAAGCTCAGCAAGTTCTTCAGCCCTGCCTCTGCTAGATGCCTGCAGGACTGAGGCGGAGCCAGTGTGATGGAGGACAGAGGCGGAGGGAAGGAGGAAGCCGCTGTAGCCGTAGGGGTGGAGTCAAAATGGGTCTTCCCCGAGAATGCCTTGCTGCGATGTGAAGTCTCAGGATGTGCAACCACCAGCCTTGACAGAGTGAAAGGATCCTGTGGCTCCGCCTCCAGCCTCTGATCTCTTCGCTCGACCTTGGCCTGTCAACCTGTTGGCTCCACCTTGGCTCCTCACACCTTCGGCTCCACCGGCTTCCCTCGACCCACCGGCTTCACCTTGGTCAGTCATTCCTCTACTTCTGCCACGGACTTGCAAGCCTTCCGATGCACTCAGGCTCTCCACCCCTACAGCTACAGCAGCTTCCTCCTTCCCTCCGCCTCTGTCCTCCATCACACTGGCTCCGCCACAGTCCCCGGGCACTCTGGCTCCGCCTCAGATGCTCGTTGCCGCGGCTTTGCCTAGGTCTCCAGTGCCAGCGATGTTGCTCAGTACCATCAGCTCCTGTCTGCACCCTGGGATCCTTCGGCTCCTTCTCCGTCGGTCATCACACGGATGTCGTCAGCCCCGTCAACACCTTGGCTCTGATATAAAGGTTAAGATCATAATTTTCAGGAATATTACAGAACAATGAGTGCATATTAGCACTGTTGTTTGTTTTTGGCATCTGAGAGAGCTTTTGGACTTGGAAACAGTAGCGTCAGACTTAAGCGAACTGAAACACATTTTAAAATTAAGTGAGGATGGACATTTGTAATTAGTCAATTTTAATTTTTTACATTGATTTATTACATGGAACATGTGTTTTCTATGCATTTTGTTGAGATGTCTTTTCTTGTGTAGCCTATTGTATACACATGGTTGATTATTCATGTTACTTATGTATTATACAATTTTTTTTTTGTGTGTATTCATTGATATTAATCTATTACTATTTTTTTCCCCCAAGTGCATTGAAGTGTATGTATTAAAATGGATCTAAAATATGTAATAAACAATTCTTATTTTGTATTTGGTTCAGTTTGTTTATTATAATATAAGTTTATGGTAACCGTAGAAACAACATGAAATTAATTTAATTTAAAAAAAAATAGAAATTTGGTTCCTGGAGGCACCCACATTGGTTCCACACAGTGCTTCATATAAGAGTTCCTCAGGAAACCTGTGTGGTTCCTCAGAGAACCACCCCTTTTTAAAGGGGTGCCTAGAGGATCTACAGACGGTTCCACCGGTGTGGCAAAGTGAAGAACCCCAAAAGGTTCCTTCAGGCACCTTTTATTTTTACAGTGTAGCAAAACCCGTCCGAATGATGACCAAAATATACTGACGAGTTCAGTTAAGTTTATTGTACATCACACAAAAGATGAGCGTTAGTTTTACTCCTGAGAATCTCTGTAAGAGCTTAATAAACATAGCATAAGAAGTGCGCATTAATCATATAGTGAACAGTGGTGTTTTAAATACCTAAAGAGTTACATATGCCAAGTAAGAAAACATAAAAGTGGCTACATGTGGTGTGATAGAACTTCAAGGCCCTAGGCATAGTTGTCTATAAAAATCTCATACAGCAATCATGAGAACAGCAACATGAAAACAAATAAGAAGAACCCGTCAAAGTCTAGAACTCTTGATTAGTTTGATTCCATAATAACCCAATGGATGAATTGCAAAGCAAGTGCATATTTATTATCTGGAGGGCAGTCTAAATGAATAAACAAGGTATGCAAAGGGGTGAAATGGATTGCTGGGTCCTACCACCTTGGTGAAAACTTGCTGGGACCCGAGGGGTATATATGCCTCCAGCAAAGGCTTCAGCAGATACCATTGGGGAACAGGCTTTGACCCCATAGGTGATATCTTTTCCCTTCAAGGTTTAGTCATAGAACATCACTGGAACAGAACAATACATCCACACAGAGCAAACTTGACCTAATATAAACTTTTCTTGCAATTAATTTTCACACTTTAATCGTTGTAAATACCTAAAAAGTTACATATGCCAAGTAAGAAAACATATAAGTGGCTACATGTGGTGTGATAGAACTTCAAGGCCCTAGGCATAGTTGTCTACAAAAATCTCATACAGCAATCACGTGAAAAGCAACATGAAAGCAAATAAGAAGAACCCGTCAAAGTCTAGAACTCTTGATTAGTTTGATTCCATAATAACCCAATGGATGAATTGCACAAAGCAAGTGCATATTTACTATCTGGAGGGCAGACTACACGAATAAACAAGGTATGCAAAGTGGTGCAATGGATCGCTGGGTCCTACCACCTTGGTGAAAACTTGCTGGGACCCGAGGGGTATACAGTATATGCCTCCAGCAAAGGCTTCAACAGATACCATTTGGGAACAAGCTTTGACCCCATAGGTGATATCTTTTCCCTTCAAGGTTTAGTCACAGAACATCACTGGGACAGAACAATGCATCCACACAGAGCAAACTTGAACTAATATAAACTTTTTCTTACAATTAATTTTCACACTTTAATCATATAGTGAACAGTGGTGTTGTAAATACCTAAAGAGTTACATATGCCAAGTACGAAAACATAAAAGTGGCTACATGTTGCGTGATAGAACTTCAAGGCCCTAGGCATAGTTGTCTATAAAAATCTCATACAGCAATCATGAGAACAGCAACATGAAAACAAATAAGAAGAACCCGTCAAAGTCTAGAACTCTTGATTAGTTTGATTCCAAAATAACCCAATGGATGCATTGCAAAGCAAGTGCATATTTATTATCTGGATGGCAGGCTAAATGAATAAACAAGGTATGCAAAGGGGTGAAATGGATCGCTGGGTCCTACCACCTTGGTGAAAACTTGCTGGGACCCGAGGGGTATATATGCCTCCAGCAAAGGCTTCAGCAGATACCATTGGGGAACAGGCTTTGACCCCATACGTGATATCTTTTCCCTTCAAGGTTTAGTCATAGAACATCACTGGAACAAAACAATACATCCATACAGAGCAAACTTGAACTAATATAACTTTTTCTTGCAATTAATTTTCACACTTTAATCGTTGTAAATACCTAAAGAGTTACATATGCCAAGTAAGAAAACATATAAGTGGCTACATTTGGTGTGATAGAACTTCAAGGCCCTAGGCATAGTTGTCTATAAAAATCTCAAACAGCAATCATGAGAACAGCAACATGAAAACAAATAAGAAGAACCCTTCAAAGTCTAGAACTCTTGATTAGTTTGATTCCATAATAACCCAATGGATGAATTGCAAAAAGCAAGTGCATATTTACTATCTTGATGGCAGGCTACACTAATAAACAAGGTATGCAAAGTGGTGCAATGGATCGCTGGGTCCTACCACCTTGGTGAAAACTAGCTGGGACCCGAGGGGTATATATGCCTCCAGCAAAGGTTTAGTCATAGAACATCACTGGAACAGAACAATACATCCACACAGAGCAAACTTGAACTAATATAAACTGTTTCTTACAATTAATTTTCACACTTTAAAGTCTTATCCATAAACTCTCTCTCTCTCTCTCTCCCTTTCATTATCAACAACATACACAGCGAAGTACACAAAACACTTGTTACAACTAACAGTAAACAAAATACACACCTTTTCAGTGGGTGCTAAATAAACTGGTAAACCTTATATCTGTAAAATGACTCGAAGAGCTGTCATAAAGAGCGCGCTCACACTTTCATTTCTTCCATGTCCAGTCACGTTAGGCCTGTTGCTCTGGAGAGTGTAAGCTTGATCACAAACAGTACAGATCCATCCTTGAGTAACAACGGGAGTAAATGAAGACTACTATGTTCATTCTTACATCCATCAACAACACACCTCAATCGCTTAGGAGACATTCTTGTCTACAGCTGCTCAAGCGTCGAACAATGGCGGACTCTGTGTCCAGCTCACTCAGGGCGGGTCTGGGCTCAAACTGAAGTGTCACTCAACAGTCGTGGGAGGGGCCTGCTCAATTCTACGTCACATTGCGCCGAATCTGAGAACAGCTCATTCTGAGACAGTGCTTATGATTTATTGAGAATGTAAAAAAAACACTGGGTGGATTTTTATCATTCTAGGGTGGTTTTGCTCACACACTCTCAACACACATTTATGTTCAAACACCATGTAAAAGTGAATTTTGCATAAGAGGTGCCCTTTAAATAAATCTCTTTTTAAACAACATTTGCTTACTCAAAAACCTTACTCCCTCAAATCAGAGTCAGACAATGATGGAGAGACTCAAGAAGAAGTGATGTCCTGTTGCATTCTACATGTTGTCACTTCTTCTTGAGTCTCTCCATCATTGTCTGACTCTGGTTTGAGGGAGTAAGGTTTTTGAAATTTTAAAAGGGTAAAGGTTGTTGAAATTTTCAGTGCATGTGTGTGTGAGTGCAAGCTGTTGAAGCTCCGCCCTCTGTGTCGGGAGCAGCAGCTCATTTGCATTTAAAGGAAGAGACACAAAATGGTCACCCTCAAAAAATGATAATTTTAACATGCTATATAAAAATATCTGTGGGGTATTTTGAGCTAAAACTTCACATACACACTTTGGGGACATCAAAGACTTATTTTATATCTTCTGAAAAGGGCATTATACCACCCCTTTAAAGGATGATTCAAATTGAGACGACCTTTGACGTCACTTGATGACAGGGCAGCGATGAGGGGATGCGGGTAAAATCTTCCGATTTAGAAACACTGACTGTCTTCGAGTCATTAAATTCACCATTCATTCAACTGATTTGTTCAAAAATATTTATAAAAGAACAAAACAAGTGACTCTTTATGAGTGAATCAATGAATCATTAATTTAAACGTTTCAATCAAAATCACTGATTCATTCAGAAAAGAAACAAGTGACTAGTCATTAAATACTTCATTCAACTGATTTGTTCAAAATCACTGATCACTTTAGGAGTGAAATGAATGAGTAATTTCAGGGTTGAGCTGCCAGTGAAAGTGGTGCAAGGATGTTTGATCTTGGGATTAAAAAAAAAAAAAAAAAAATCAATATTGAGATCAATCAGAAAATCAAGCCTTTACTCAAACCCTTATAAGCCAAACATCACTTACAGAAAAGGCATTGGTATTTAGATATGACAACAGACTTACAAAGCTGGCTTATGCCCATGCTGAGTAACATTTTTAAAGGTGTTTGCATGTATGTGATGGAAAAAAATACAGAGCATTCTCCTGACCCAGGGAAGGCTGATAACCTCACTCATAGGCAGCAGACAGTTTGTCTGGCACTTCCTTTATTTGTGTAAATAAAAATTTAGAGAAGCAGAAGGAGGAAACTCAAGTGAGACGCTCATAGAAACGTACATCATAATGTAATGCACCTCTGACCTCTCCCCCCAAGAAGATTAAAATTTAAAGCAGCCCTTTGTACACAATAAGCTTGGGAGTCGTCAAGGTTAAGCCATTTCTGGATGGTCGAAATACGAAATACACCCAAAACCAAAACCCCGGAAAACAATCAGCTCCTTAGGCATGTGTCTAGTTATGTGCAATTCTTCTTCATTTTGCACCTCAGGTGATGACACGTCAGAGAATGATGCCAAGAACCTGACGTATATGACCTATTTTCCTTCCCTCAGCTTTTGGCATTTCATCATCTGCCACCCTGCCTGCACAATCTGCACCACAAAAATAGCTTTTTCAAGACTCAACACCCTCTGCACTGCATTTTGTGCAGCCTATGTGCAAGAACATTTCAGTTTGAAAGAGCACTCAGTCAAACATTCTACACACATACGGTAGGATGGACTCTGTTCCACCCCTTGCTGATTTGCTGAATCTTATTAAATAGTAAGACACCCTGCTAGATGTGGTATGAGTCTGCACCGTCAGGGGTGGCTGATATCATACGGATAAGACATGATTTAAAAATGATTTATGAGATTATTTACTTTGGCATACTTATACATTCTTGGGTTACAGTTTACTGTTGCAACAATAAAAAAAAAAAAAAAAAAAAAAAACAGATGAATGCCTCATATGTGGTTTTTGGTTATTTGTAATTAAATGCAGCTTATGGATATTGTGTTTGTGAACGTTTTACTTGTAGCAAATTATTTAACAGATTATTTACACATTACAATAATTTGAAACTGGATTACAAGATGTTTTGATTAATACTATATAACAAGTAAATAATGTATGATTTATTCAATTTATTTTGTATCCTCTTACTACAGTGACAATCCTGATATACCATTCAAATGAAAGACATAAAAGAAAGAAATCTCCTGTGCTCACCAAGGCTGCATTTATTTAAGATACAGTAAGAAACAATATTGTGAAATAATTGTATAATTTGTAACTCGGTTATATTTTAATATATTTTAAAATGAATGTATTCCTGTGATGGCAAAGCTGAATTTTCAACAGCCATTACTCTTGGCTGTCTTCAGTGTCATATAATCCTTCAGAAATAATTCTAATATGCTGATTTGCTGTAGCCTGGCAAGCCAGACCTACATCAAGATGTTAGGTCTGGAAACTCACCATAGTCACGGCTCAATCCGAGGGGCGGGATAAACGGCTGTCTTTCAAATTCCCTCTGCACGCAATAGGACAGCGCTTCAACCAACCAGAGCGTTTTCCCTACAGCGGAGCTAGTTGATAGATTCAACTTTTGCCATATATCTGGCCGGCAAACCGACGAACACATCTTCCTTTTTTTAAGAATGACTTAAGTGCCGTTCTTTGCTCTTTTCTCAAAGAAAAACTTAACTCCAAGTCCTCCAGAGTCGCGGCCAAAGCCGATTCGAAAGACCGTTGTTCTCCATCAGCAGCCGCCATTCTTTGTTTTCAAGTGGCAGCCAGGTAACCGTCGCAACTCTGTCGTCATATGTTAAGCCCACCCCCGCCTACTCTATACACGACGTGATTGGCCTGACCCAATTTGGGTTTTTGTAGCTAGAAGGTTTATTGAGAGTGTCTAGACTACCCTGGCTGCGAAATACATTTTGCTGCCGCTAGGGTGCGTCTAGATTTCTAGGCTAGATTTGCTGCCCAAGAACTGTCCATATGAAAAAAGAAAAGTCTGTGTACGGTCCATTCTATCTTAGCTGTTGCCATCTGCTGTCCTTGACTATCCACTGAGACTATAGTGTGTATCTGCCGCTCTTTAATTTCTGCCCTGAAGACAAAAACTGTAGAATAAAATTGTGTTATCTTTCTACTACGGGCTCATTACTATCCACTATCACTATATGGTGTGTTTTACTTATGAAATAAAACCTCTGATTACAGGGTTAATCTAATTTTTTTTGTTCCCAGTTTGTTTGATGTGTGCACAAAGCCCAGTGGACACTGAAAGTAGATTTTGGAGGAAGTGGAGGCGAGAACAGGAGCTGTATTTGTCTAGACAAGAAATGTATTAGCCAATTTCTGATATAGCGAATCAACATGTTGTAGGGCGTAATTGAGTTTTTCCCCCTGCCTGTTACGCGAGCATACAACGGGACATTGGCTAAACAGGTTGCTTAATTGAAATTAAAACGTAAAAGCATAAATCATGCTGGCCCTGGTGTAATTGAAGGGTAACTGAATATTTAATGAAGCCGGTAGACTAGGCTCCATATCAGGATGTGTCAGAGTGATCTATAGCCTATAGGATTCTGTCACGGCACACTCTTTTCTTTTCAAATCTCTCTCTTTTTTTCCTGCAACGTTTTTTTTTAAAGCTTTTTTGTCTCTAGGGGATATAAGCTAATACATAAAATAACCCTCAATTAAAGTTTTTCACTTGTAGTGCACAAATCCCCAATGGAAGCTACACAGGTAATAATAATACAAGAAAAGTGGGACAAAAACTTTACAGCATTAAGCCAAATGCCATCCCTTAATTTAAGCCATTTTGAGATGTGGTCTGACATTGAAACTAAACCTGCACTAAATAATGTGGAGAAATCATGATGGATTACACAACATGCTCCACAGAAGGAAACATAACACTGAAGCTGGTAACTCATAAACATTCAAATGTGTCAACAGAAGTTAACATGGCAAGCAACATGACAGCCGAAGGTGACTTAAGCTCACACTTTTTAAACAGGCCCTGTGGCAACTGATTGTCAATGCTGTGACATTTAGTTTTTGTGCTTCTTCAAATATTTTCTGTCCTCTGCACTTATTATAAGGTCCAAATGTGGTGTCCATCCAATAAAGAGTGTTTCTCCTCAATATGTAGATAACACCCAGCTTACATTTTCTCACTCTTCCTCCACCACCCCCAGTAAAGAGCGCATGCAAATATGACATTTATTTATTTTTTGGAGAAATGTAATTGGAGAAAAATCTGAATCAGTTAAGCACCAGGAGGAAATGCAAGATGATTTATATGGGAAAAGCACCATTAGAGAATGAAGCATTGACATGATTTCAGGATTTTTTGTTTTCAAAATGGAGCAGATGTGGCATTCGTGGTTGCAGAATTGACCTCAGTAAAAGTTTTAATATTTAATGTGAGAATGGTTTAGAGAGGTTGTCATGATCACACTTGTTCATTTATCAATATAAAGGGAAATTACCCAAAAGCAGAGCACATTTATTGTTCTGTCACATGGGAGCATTTTCAATGGATCTTTTTTTGTTGTTGTTTTTTTGGCTGCTCATGGTGCTTCATGGCTCTGGACTGCTAGAAATCAGCCAAATAAATGAAGGCATTTAAAGCAGCTCAATAGCCATCCATGCCCTTAACCAATTACAAAATTGCAGGAAATAGAATGTGCACTTTGTTTGGCTACAGGAATGGGTTTTAGCTTTTTCACTATTTCCTCCTATAATTTAATGCCAAATATCACAACCATTGTCAATTGAGAGGCATTTATAGTCTCATGCTTGTTTTTATGTTTTCACCATCCACTTCCACACATTTCTTTGGAAGGTATACAGTACATATAAAGATGTTAATCTGTTGCAAATGCTTTCTCGTTTGCATATGTCAATTTCATCTATGTCTTGACAATATCAACAGTGACCTTGGCATTTGCTACACAGCCAGATAAATATCCAACAAATTGCAAAGGCACTATAGATCATCTGGGGTAAAATAGGGCAATTGAATGTCACATTGGTTGTTTCCACATCTGATCTTTATTCACCAAGCCAATTAAGATACCTGATATATAACTTTATATTATGTGACAAGATACACAGCATGCACTTCATGTATCCTTCTCAGTTCTCACACATTGTGAACAGGAGTTGTAAAAATTCCTTCTTAAAAGTAGATTTGAAAAAAAAAAAATAAACACACACACACACACACACACACACACACACACACACACACACACACACACACACACACACACACACACACACACACACACACACACACACACACACACACACACACACACACACACAAGAATGCACTGTAGAGGGGAAAAAAATGAAATAATTCACAGAACTAATAGAGGCATGAGTCAAAATCTGACAACGAGGAGAAAGGAAGAGAAATTAAGTGATAATTGGAATGAGCTGCTACACTCCATCTTTCTCACAAAAGTTATCAGTCCGCACCTGGAAGTCTTGATTGTGCGCGATAGAGCCGAGGTGAAGGGACTAGCCGCTGAGGTGATTAGCTTTGCTGAAGAGCATGTGGAATAGAAATCAACTGACTCACTCTTTCTAACTCTTTCACACATATATCCTCCTCTGTTCCAATATGGGAAATAATATTTAGTTATAAAAGAAAAAAAGTTAACTGCTGCCCATTGAACAGCTTATGATAAAAAAATAAATAAAAAATAAATCCTGTTAAATTATTGTTAATAAATCAGCTGTAGTTGCCAGGAATTCACAGTAAAATAAATGTGTGTAACAATGGTCTTGGTCTTATGGTTTGCTTGTATATTTTACAACTTATAACGTAAGTTGAGATAACGGGAACGAGTACTCCGTCGCTAGACACAATGGGAAAACTCCTTTTTCTCTGATTACTGAACATTAGAACCAATGGCTGAGCGGAGCTGCATGAACCTATGGGGTTAAAGCCCATCAGAGCCCGCTGAAATGGGCGGGGCTATCCCTCTATATAAGTGGGCATTCTGCCATAGAGAATCAGGTTAATTCGACTGTCGTCGTGTCGTGCAGCATGAAAGTACGGCCGCTGACGCAGTAATCGTTCCCGTTATCTCAGGGAACTGAGGTTACGTCAATAACCAAGTAACTGTGTCTGTAAATGCAATGGGAACCCAGTCCAATCACACCGTGCTTAGAAATGAATAAGGGCCCAAGGGGGTCAAGGTTAAGATAGGGCGATATAAAGCCCAACAGTAAGGGATTCTGACTACAATGTTGGAGTCACATGGAGGGTTCTAGCGGGTTGAGCTCACGTAGAGGTCAGTTCCCAGCTTACACAGACAGGACCTGTGCTCGTAAAGCAAGGACATCCAGGTTATTGAATGTGCGGCCACCAAAGCACACAAAGAGCTGCTCTGACTGCTTGAATGGGGCAGAGTGCTTGATATATACTCTTAAGTTCCGAACAGGGCAGAGTAAATGAGACTCCTGCTCACCCTCAGATGGGGGAAAAGCAGAGAGAGTGATAACCTGTGCTCTGAACAGAGTCGCCCAAACTCAAGGCAAGAATGGGCCGTAATTCGGCCAGCTGGAGTGGATCAAAGGAAGGGCCCTTGAGGGCCCTGAGGACTGTAGACAGGTTCCATGTAGGAACCATGAGGGGGAGGGGCAGTTTAGCCTCCTAGACCATTCAGAAAATGAACAACCAGGTTGTTATTGCCTACGGACTGAACAGCCACAGGAACACTGAAAGCTGGTTGCCACATAGACTTTAAACATGGAAGGTGTGCAACCCAATCCAGCAGCTCCTGAAGGAACGGCAGTACCAGTGAAATGTCACTGGATGTCAGGTCTTCACTCCTAACTGCACAACAGCTGGAGAAGACAGACCATTTAAGGGCAGTTGATATAAAGCCATTTTTCCACGCTCGACCGGGCGCCAGAAGTCGGCCTGCCCTCGCACAGAGCTCCCCAACCCATGTTGGAAGCATCTGTCCTTCCTTCTGGAGACCATTACCAGATCCACGCCCGATTAGAACCAACGAGGGTCCTTCCAAGGGGTCAGGGCCATGATGCAGCAGTGATCCAACCTGATGCAGAGGCATCCGAGAGGCATTTGAAGCAGTCCCAGCTGAAGTACTGGTGCCGAGGAGGCCATGAGGCCCAGCATCCTCTGAAACTTCCTGAGGGGTGTGAGAACCCAACCTTGAAAGATGCTGTGAGCCATTTAATTGTCAAGGCTCGTTCTGGCATTAGCGTGGCCCCCATTTGGGCTGAATTGAGAACTGCTCCCAGGAACGAGATTCACTGGCTGGAAGACAGTGAGCTATTGGCTGTATTGATCCTGAGTCCCAGGCTTTCCAAATGGCTGAGGAGCACGATCTGTGAGCGTCTAGCTTTGCCTCCGACTGGGCTAGAATGAGCCAGTAATCGAGATAATTCAGGACGTCTATTCCCTTTTGTCTCAGAGGGGAGAGGGCAGCGTCCATGCACTTTGTGAAAGTGTGTGGAGCTAGAGACAGTCCGAATGGAAGGACCATATACTGATAAGCCACCCCTTCGAACGCGAATATCAATAATGGTCTGTAATTGGGGCTATTGGATATGAAAGTACTTGTCTTTCAGATTCCACTGAGAAAAAATCAATCGCCTGGGCACACTTAATAAAGGATTTGTTTCAATGTTAACATCTTGAATGGCCATTTCATAAGAGTCCAGTTCAGATGTCTAAGGACGAGGATGGGCCTGAGGCCGCCATCCTTCTTTGGAACGAGGAAGTAGCGGCTTTAATTAAAAGTCGTACTCGATGTGGGTTGGAGGAACTGTTTCTACAGCTCATTTCACTAGCAAATTCATTACTTCGGTGCAGAGGACATGAGCCATGTTCTATGTTCAACACCCAACTTGACACTCCGGGGATGGCTTCCCAAGCCTTGGCTCAGGTGGCCAGGGATTGAAGTGGTTTGAGCGATAGCCCGCTGTGCCAGAGGCTGGCGTTCGTGGTAACTGGAAGAGTAAAATAGCTCTCTTTTTGAAAATGTTTGTTTTTAATTTTATTTACAGGGCTTGGATAGATGGGCGACCTTCATTTTCCATCCGAATGCTGTGGGCGGGTAGAGGTGCGCGGCCATGGCTTCGTCCAATGGAGGTAGCTTCTTGTAGCCTTTTTCCTTAGTGCTGTCAATTGTGGTGAGAGCTGTGGAGATAGAAGTACGAAGGCACGCCGAGTAGGGGGTTCGCCACGACTTGGTGAGTTCGTCATGGACCTCCAAGCGGCTGTGTGTGGGCTTCTCAGGGGTAAACCACTCTAATCCATGCTCCTCGACTGCTTTTGAGAGGACGCAGATTAACTCTGCATCCATCCCAGCTCTAGGGTCGCTCGAATCCTTAGACAGCAGGGGGGCAGTGTCATCCAGCGAGCCTGACCAGTCCTCCTGCCGCTAATGACTTTCTGTCATCAAAAAGATCCTCTTCAGATCTCCCGATTGAGACCAGGCCTCTTGCACCAGAAGAGGGGCACTGGTCTGCGTGTAGAAAGAGCATGGGTGAAACCTCTATATGTGGGGAGAGTCAGGCACGCGGGATCTGTACCTGCGTGAGCCCACTCGTGCTCTCTGGCTCCGCTGTTTTTTTCATCCGAGGTTCCTGGGAGGAAGAGAACGGGAGAGCGCAAGGGGCGGAGCCGCTCTCTGAAAAGAAAGTGATCCGCGAGTGGAGAGAGCCGGGAGCCGAGACTCATGTTTTCGCAATGAGAGCAGTTTGTTTCAGTGAGCGCGGCTTCTGCATGGGATTTCCCCAGACAGGTGACGCATTTCCTGTGCTCATCAGAGACGTGTAGGGCTCAGCCACACTCGTAGCACGGCATTTGCAACACCGCCGCTAGGAATTTGCTCTGAATTTTCTCTTTTAGACTCGCTGGATAGCCGCAGGGAAGATCGCTAAATCAGCTTGCTTGCAGCGCCTCAATCCGCTTGCTTGCAGAGCGCCGAGCTGTCAGCTGAAAGTAGGACGCTAACGTGCTGAGTCAGCATGATCCGCTGCTGGGCTTCTTCAGACAGCGAGAAGGCTTCTTCAGTCTCGAAGTGGCAGCGAAGAGAAGATGATTGTCGCTGAAGGACAATTAATCTGATTTCCTATGGCAGAATGCCCGCTTATATAGAGGGATAGCCCCACCCATTTCGGCGGCCCCTGGTGGGCTTTCTCCTCATAGGTTCGTGCAGCTCTGCTGCTTAGCCATCGGTTCATAAATAGGCTCCTATTCTAGGAGATTCTAGAATCTTCAGAATTTGGAGAAAAAGTAGTTTTCCCATTGCGTCTAGCAACGCAGTACAAGTGAACCGTATCGAAAGGGAACAGTATATTTAATTGAGTGTGATATGACAGTCAACTTGAATTGTCAAAATTGTAAATTGAACTGATAATAGTGCTGACACAACAGAAAGCTACATGTTGTATCAGAGTTCATCATAAGTGGCCTGTACAAAAGGCCTACTATGAGTCAAACATGTATATAGTTAACATGGGAACATCCCTTATTACGTCCAGTAGGTGGCAGCCTGCCCTTACTCAAGTTCATTGCAAGTATTGCATCAGCCGTAACGCAGACTGTGTCATGAGGAAATTGGTAGAATCTCCGGTCAGGTGTGAACTGTTAAGGTGTGTTCGACATCGGCTGTGGCTGGATGTAACCGATCGGCGAGAGTAGCCTCATGCAGGCGGGGTGGAGCCGCAAACGGAGACGTGAAGTCGGACACTTTATGGTTCCCGTGGTGACCGCTCACGTGGTGTTTGCATACTTTACCACAGCTGAAGAGAAATAAATGCAATATTTGCCAAATAATACACAGATGTTTCAGAGACATTTTCATTCAGTACTTTATGTAGGCTACTGCTTCATACAGCGTCTGTTTTGAATACAGTTCAAAATAAGCTACTATTAATGAGTGGAGTCTACGTTTTTTAATCAGTTTTAATTTGATAAACATGACACAATATAACATCGCAACGACATGAAAAGAGTGTTTACTGTTATAAAAAACTTATTTGAGAGCTTTAGAGGAACTAAAAGTGTTCGAATAAACACGAAACACACGTGATCGTTGTCATGCAGTGAATCCGGCCAATCGTGGAACAGCTGTGTCGTCATCAGCCCTCGTGCAGCTGCTCTTGAGAAGCTGCGCTGGCTGAGTTCTCCGGCTACTCTCGAATCGCTCTCGCGGTACTTTGATGGCATACGTCACAGTCACGTGGTGTCGGCGCTGTATCAAGTCGGACAAAATTTCTAACCGGCATGCACTGCTTTAAGTCAGCCGCCGATCGGTCTGCGCAGAGCTGCATAAAGTCGAACAAGCCTGTAGTGTTTGAGTACCTGAGAATTTACCCTGTTTTAATGATTCCTGAGTGGTTTTAGTTGGTGTGCGTCAATGACGATATGTAAGTGCGCTCTTTATTATTAATGTTTCTTTGAGAGTTTCAGGTAGCTAATTAACATTGTAATATGTGTTGATTCATCATAATGCTAAGCTAATGATGGCTGTTTGTGAAATACGTCAATTGTATAATATTTGTTTAGTGTTAAGTAAATATACAATCTGATTATTCTCACTGTAATAATGGAATCGATACAATTGATTACTTTATTGTGAGAATTGTTGTTCTCTTTCGGTTATAGGCTATTATTTGAATACATTCTGATAATATTGTTCTAATGTTCTAACTTATGAGCATACTGTTGTACTAATTTGTGATGATATTATTGCAGTTAGTAATTATTCCTTCTCTGTTTATTTAGAACCACACATACACAGAGAACTACAGAATTGCATTTTGTTTATATTGCAACCAAAGGAAGAAATCCCTTTATGCCATACCGTGCTGATTGCTGTTCTTTATCCTAATTATTGAAGTAAACCTATATCAACCTGATTCTGTCTTCCTGAGTCGTGACTGACATCCTGTAGGAATGCAACATAGTACCACCTGATTGAGTCACAACTAACTCTTCCTAACATGGCCTGTCCATAAAACATGGCAAGTATTTGTGTATGGTGGACAGCGTCATGTACGCAAACACAAAAAACATAATAGTAACACGACACAAAAATAATGCAATAAACAGAAAACACCCTAATGCACATTAGTAATAAGAAAAATAAGAAACAAAAGTATTTATATAAAATACAATCAATATTTTTCTGTTTTGCAGCAGAAATAAAAAAGTAATACTTTCAAAACAACATGTGACAGTATTTTACAGTAAAATAACGTAATGTGATGTTAAAACCAATTAAAAATTGTCACTGTTACACACAATGTACAGTTACCTTTACCATAGCATTTTATAGAATTTTTTCTGTAAACATTACACACAATTGTCGTGTGTAAATAGCTCTTAAGCATATAAAATATAGTATTATTTATATTATATATTTATTATATAAATATGTATAGTTTCTTCTATACTTATTCTTAATTTCAAACAAATACAGCACACACTTTCACATTATAGTTGTTCATGTGAACGTGTGTATACAGTATACTGTACAGTATGTATGTGTGCAGACATGTCAGCATGTGCCTGTCTAAGTGGACGTACATTAATCATTATCACAATGAAGCAGGAATGTTTTTATTTTTGCAGACAGAAAAATATTAGATTACCCTAAATTGACTGATGGTGTTGGCAGGCATTTCATTTGAGGGCCTTGGGAATCATTGATAGGATATGTCAAGATTGGTTATCGCTTATGGTTTTACTTTATTAAAATGCAATGTGTGATGAATGAACAGATTTCATGAGGTTAAAACTGACATAATGAGATTCCATTTCGTTAGAGACATATTTCATTATTGCAAAGACAGAGATTAATTAGATTTTTTTTTTTTTTTCGGAATGCTAAATTTATGTCTTGATGTGAAAATGTGAAAACGTATATCTTCTTTTTAAATGTTCTATGAAACATTATTCTAAACAGGTGACTGAGAATATTTGAGGTTCATATATCATCAGCTTTTACTCTTACTGCTCTGTTTTTATTATAATATTTTGTTCAATTCAGTTTCTCTTACCTATTTTAGGAGCCTGCAAGATTTTTTCTTTTTTTCTTCTTGAGACATATTTTTTTTTTTTACATTTTTTTTTTTTTTTTTTTGCAATGGTTTAATAAGACATAAAAGTGTAACACTTGTTAGAAGCATTGATTCTAATCAGAAGCAGTGAAATATGAAGGAGTTTAATGTCTTTGAACAAAATGAATAATTGCAGATGCTGGCTTGAACTGGAATTTCCCTTTTGTTTACTTTGTTTACAAGGGAGATTGACAGCTTAATTTCCACACAATGCTTTTCTTAATTTCTTCTATGGCTGGAAAACAAAATAACAAAATTTTAATCAAGCTCATTCTACAAAAATCCCCTTTGACCTTGTTCACACACAGAGACACAAACACACAGCATGTATGTATAATGAGCTGAGTCACTGTTGAAATGCTTGGACTCCATGGGTAAGTTTGCTCATTATCTCATGCACAAATGAACTATTATCCTTCAAAATCAGCCATCAAGGTTAAATAGCAATAACCATCATCGCAATACAACTCCTCTCCTTGGAAGACACAGCAAATGTATTATTAAGACTGTGTGATTCTTATGGGAAGGGTGAAACAAGGTGACAGTGATGTTTAAATGAGATGATTTGAATGAGTATGTGCTCCGCCAGCTTGTTTAGTATTGCAAAAGAGTGCAGTCTTTATGTGAGCTATAAAACACTCCTCCATCATGGCTCTGCTCCCTCTCTCGCTGAACGCTGCAGGTCAGACAACATCAAACTTACGTGTATGAGGTGTAGACTGACACTCTGGAAAACAGTATCATCTCTCTAGCTTGAAATAATGGAATAAACAAATCTCAAATTGTCTGTCTGCAAAATGTGGCTGTCAGTAACACGCTGTAATATCATAGTGGGATGCGTTTATTATAACAGCATAGAGTACTGCAGATATTTCATTGTTTATACTGGACTGTCAATGTCGACATTGCTCTCACGCATGCAATGTCTGATTGACAGTGGGCAAATAAACGGTGATGCAAGCTGACACAATGTATCCTGTGTTTTTGAACATTATTATTTTATTTGTTTTGACCAGGGATTTATTTGTCTTGTTATTCAAGTGCAAAATAATACAGCTAACATGCTTTAAAAAGTAAAACAATGTAGAAAAGAAAGTTGGTAGCTGAATGGGTTCATGAAGATGATCCTTTAATGGACTTCAGAATGTGCTGATACAGTAGAAAGAACCACTTTTTCCGCTGACGTACATAGCACTTGTTGAAATAACTATCTGCTTTTATAAGACGAAGAAGACATCAAAAGCATCGCACTTTGTTCCATTAAAGCAAGTACATGCAGTTGAATAATGGATGCTATTTTATGTCACTTAGTTAATTCTGCTGTGAAAAAAAAAAATGACCAAACAGGCTTAGAAGGTCATGTAATGCTCCGTACTCACAGGCTTCAATGGCTGCTGTCGTGGATTGCCCATCTGTAGCTGGCCAAAGGGACATGATGTGCAGTGTGCATTGATTTGGAGAAGTGGCACTCAGTTCTCACAAATATATCACAAAATAGAAGCAATTCCCAGGTGGATTGAAATACGTGGCCCCTTTTTCATTAAATATTTAATTGCTTTGCGCTTTGTGACAAAAAGCACTGTCAATTTGGATGCCTGTGCCATCAGGTTGCGTCCTCACGCACTTTGTGCACATGGACGTGATGGCTTTATCTCACGGCTCCTGGTGCTCTTCAATCATGGTGAAAGACAAAGTTTTCCAACTATAAAAAGTCTTGTGCCCATAAAGTCATCTGTAATAGGAAAAGGAGGACACATGAATATTTTATTAGATGCAGAAAGTTGCCAATAAATTCATTGTGAAAACAAAGTGACTAAACATTATCCATTCTGTTCTGAGTAAGACGATTTTTATCTCTTTATCATCTTCAGCAGGAAACAAATCAGTTGCAAACTTTTCTTATTGCAATTGCTTTCTAAACTTCAGATATTTGCTCTAAAGCTGACAGGGCCAGACGAAAAATAACTTATTTATTGGCCTGAAGTTTTGATTGAGTAAAAAAAAAAAAAAAAAAAAAAAAAAATCTGTTAAGAATAGGGATGCACAGCTATTAACATTCTGGCCAATACCAAAAGCAAAACTCCCTGTGTTAAATTAACACTTCCAGTGTTTATATAATCCGTGTGGATTATATAAACACTGGCAATGTTAATTTAACACCGGTTTTTTGCTGTTTTCATGTTATGACCAATAACCAATAAATGGACGATATTGAAATTCTATACTTGAACTTCCTCATTACAGTACAGTAATGTATATCAATAATTTTGAGATTTGATAATGATTACATTTTACAGTGTTTATATTAATAGTTTTAAATAAAACAAATAAATAAAATAAAAAGTATTAATAAAAAAGTATTTTTAATGATTAAACTCAAGTGAGCATTTTATGATGGCAAAGATAATGTAATGGTAAAAAATAGGACGGATGGATGGATGGATGGATGGATGGATGGATGGATGGATGGAAACTGTCATGTTGAAGGTTAACACCATCTCCCATGTTGTGAATATAGACGTAAATAATGCATAAGCTCCTCTAATGCTTGTTGTGCAGTTTTGCTTGTACTTGAAATGTATTTTGGGAATAAATAATTTACAAGCTGAGAACAACTAATTACTGTGCCATACATCTTCCAGTAGCCTCTCTCTGAGAGAGATCCTTATTTGGGATGACAAGGTAATGAGCGGAGTGGGCTCGAGTTTTATTTATTGGGCTCCACGCTGGTTCTCCATGGCCCTCTCTATCTCAGGAAGGGCTTTCTGACAATTTTCCACAGGAGCCTGGCAGCTACATGCAATGATTGTGAGGTGTTTTCTGACAAAATAATTGGCTACTCTGGCATTTCAATTCATTCCCCTTTAAATTGCCTTGTGCAAGGGCATTCTTTGATACTGAATCAGAGGCCAATATATAGCACATCTGATGGGTGAACAATACATCTGTTTGAGAATTCAAACAGCTGTTCGAGAACAGCTACGGTGTTGGTAAAGGTACATCATGAACTTTTTTTCTTACATTTCTGTTGTATAAAAACATCCATACTGTTCTGCTGGCACAGACACAAACTATTTAAGAACAAACCATCCTGCCGGTAGGTTACATTCCATTTAGTTGGCTGAAAGGGCAGTTATGAAAGTGCTGATTCAAGCTTCCATTAAAGCAGATCTCACGGCTGTTATCAGGTGGTCTGGATGAGGTTAAGGCCCTTTGGAAAAGGTGTTGAACCCCCACCGCGGGAGGATAAATGGTGCTTTCACAGAGAGGGAAGAGTCCCTGAGTGTAATGGTATACTCTGGAAGGGTTCCAGCTGAACACATGCAGTTTCCGCACACCTAAATCCAGATGCTTGTCTAAGATGGGATTTGAGAAAACGATTAGAACCTGCTGCTTCAGGTGGGGAAGCAGAGGACAATATTGTGCTATTAACGCTCTGCAAGCCCCTCTCAATGTCTCTTTCCATGTCTCATCTGCAGTGTTCCACAAGCACTACAATCTCAGCATCGAAACCTCTGTCTTTCTGTCTGTCGTTTATATCTCAGTTGTTCCTCACACTCTGCCGTCTTTCTCTTAAAAGCCATGTTATCTCCAGAAACGCCTTCGTTCTCTTTGAAGTGGTTAAAGTATCCAGCCTGCCATTGCAAGGCTGATACTATTTCGGTTTGTGAAGCAGTTAGTGATCTCTATCAGTGACTCACCTCTCTTTCAGTTATCAGCAGACTTCAGCCTGAGAGGAAGAATCCTGCTAGTGTGAATCACACGGGACCTCTGCTTCAAAACAGACATGTCATGGAGGCTAATAATCTAGCTTGAAATAAATCAATACATGAATAAGTGCATAAACATTAGAGGGACATTTCATCTCCTGATGAAAATTCTCACTTGCTCATAACTTTCGTCTGTCGTGACTCGTGAGACACAACAGGCGAAAATCTAAAAAATGTCCTAGTTGCTTTTTCTATGCAGTTACAATGAGTGGGAGCTTAAGCATTCAAGGTTTAAAACAGAAAGAAAACAGATCAAGCACAACAAACGTACTAAAATAGTGGTATATATGACAATTTTATGTTAAACGCTGCAAATAAATTGAGTCAGCAGGCTGTCAAGGACAAAATCATTCTGAATCACAGAACATTCACAAAACATCACAGATATCATTAGTTCTCTAAGGCCCAGGACAACCCAACACTGTTTCCAGTAAGTTACTGTAATTAAGATTTACAGTAACTACATGGTACTGTAATTGTGTAATACAGTGCGTCACTGTAAAAACCAAGCTAATCAGTACACTACTGTAATTATTTTTATTTGTACTAAATATAATTTAGATTTCATAATTTTGATATATAATTAATTTAATTTTTATCCTACATAAGTACTACTGACATACAAACAATTTTTTTTTATTTAAAACATTTCATATATATCACAAAATAAAGTCTGTCAATGATGTGTAACATTTTTACACATTCATGGGTGAGTTTAGGGACAACGTTTTTTGTGTTAATTTTAACTCATTCATTGTGTTAATGATTGTTAATGATAAAGTAAATATGTCAGAAAGGTTAGCACAAAGATGTGTAAATGTGTAAATTAACACATTATGTGATGTCCTTCACTGCACACATTGTTAAATAAACATACATAAAATCCTAAACAAAACGTTAGCATTTGACAACATGAATGTAGAGTCATTGGTTGTTTAGCTTATACAAGTATTATAATGAAATATCAAACATTAGATTCATAAAACTGCAGAATATATATACATTTTTAAGCAGTCAAAAAGGAAATGTCCAACACAGGACAAAACACAGTTCTTTTCGCAATACATGAAACATAACCCCACCTTCAAAATAATTTCACTTATTTCCAAAAGATTGTTGGATTCATGTACAGTGGTGGCCAAAAGAAGTATTTAAGTGTCTTAATGTTTTTGTAAGAAGTCTCTTTGATGCTCAAGAAACATTTCTTATTATTATCAATGTCTAACTGTCTAATCCTCCTTTTCTACAGCATAGGAGTAAAAGTCATCATCAAAATAATATTTAAAAACCCAACACAATGTTTTTGTCCACCTTTGCGAATAAATTAACTTCTCCAAAGATTGGTTCTTGTTCAGAACTTGACTAACATCAGAATGTTCCCTGGTCTGTCTGCGTGTCCACAAACACAAATGTACTCATCCTTTCATTGTCTTGTCCGGGAAGCAGACAGACTCTGTCAGTTCAAAGCTAAAACACATCTCTTTGAACTAGCATACACAACACATTATAGACTTCTATAATTCAATGTTAGGCTGCATAGTTTAGGTCAGCCGGAACTGGGAACACTTCCTATAAATCCTGATGTATTCGTTAGATCATAAGAAGAATGGCGTCTACGCTAATATTAGTCTCTCTGTTTATCCGAGGTTTACCACAGTCCGCCAGATCCAGGCCGTATCCAGATCCGATGAAGGACCTGTGCCTGGACATGATGACAACGCAGCCCTGAAGTCTCAACCAGTCTCTCCCTGTTTACTGAAGTCAGCTGGACCCCTGCCGTATCCAGATCAGATGGTGGACCTGCACCTGGACCCATCCATGACGCATCCCTGAAGTGCCAGCCTCATCAGCCCTGTGAAGGCCTCATCGACACGACCAATCTGACTTCTGACCTGTAATGCTGCCTGGATCATAATCATACACTGTTCGCTCATTGGTCAGAGGAGAACTGGCCCCGACTGAGCCTGGATTCTCCCAAGGTTTGGAGTTTTGGTTCCTTGCAACTGTTGCCTTGGCTTTTGGCTTGCTTAGTTGGGGACATTTAATATTCAACAATATTATTGATCTGCTTAACTTATGGTGGACGATGACGCAATTTTCTTCTAGAAACAAACTTTGTTGTATTATTTTCATGTTATCAATGTGAAGCTGCTTTGATACAATCTGTATTGTAAAAAAGCGCTATATAAATAAAGGTGACTTAACTTGACTTTAACTAGAGAGAGAGAGAGAGAGAGAGAGAGAGAGAGAGAGAGAGAGAGAGAGAGAGAGAGAGAGAGAGAGAGAGAGAGAGAGAGAGAGAGTAAAAAACCTCCTTTTTTACATTTTTATTATTATTTTTCCAATAACTTAAGAATATTTGTAAACAGCTTTTGTCAATAGCATATTCAAACATTTCATCTGAACTAAATCAAATTATGCCAGATTAAATTTTAATACTTACATATCCTAAATTCTGTCTAAAAATGCTGAGATCCATAGAGAGAAAAACTGAAATCGATGATTTTAACCCATTTCAGCTTGTCTGCAGTGAAGGGGTTCTTGTTTGAGACAAATACACAGTAAGACACATGCAAGAAATCACTGTGTGATGATCGTTCTCCTTCCTACAGTAGTTAAAGGGTTAGTTCACCCAAAAATGAAAAT
This sequence comes from Scardinius erythrophthalmus, assembly GCF_964197995.2. NCBI lineage: Eukaryota > Metazoa > Chordata > Actinopteri > Cypriniformes > Leuciscidae > Scardinius > Scardinius erythrophthalmus. Next base: position 32,785,503 of record NC_138222.1, read on the forward strand.
TATGTCATTAATGACTCACCCTCATGTCGTTCCAAGCCCGTAAGACCTCCGTTCATCTTCGGAACACAGTTAAAGATATTTTAGATTTTGTTCGAGAGCTTTCTGCTCCTCCATTGAAAGTCAATGGACTGCATACTGTTCACGTCCAGAAAGGCAATACAGACATCATCAAAGTAGTCCATGTGACATCAGTGGCTCAATCTTAAGTTTATCAAGTGACGAGAATACTTTTGGTGCGCAAAAAGTAAACAAAAATAACGACTTTATGCCACTATTCATTTCCTTCTCTCTGTGCCTCAAGTGAGTTCGCGTAGTGTTTCAGCGTAGCGCGCCTGTGTTGTACGTCACACGTAGGCTCACTATTGGCCGACGCTGGTCATGTGTGATGCGTGTGACGTACAACACAGACGCGCTTAAGTATGTACAAGAAGTAAGATCCAGATCCTCCATTCAGACTATACCTCCTGTATGTAAAACAAGAACCCATTCAAGTACAAATTCTGATCTCACAGTGTGAATCCCTCAATAGCGAGCCAAAATCTGATTATAATGACAGACGCCACCATTTGGTAAGAATATTGAATTATCTGGGTATGTAAGGAAAAGGAGCAGAAAAGTTCGGGGAGTCTGTAGGTTGACTTCCCACACAACCGCTGTGTGTAATTTTTGTTGCCAGGTAATAAGTTCAAGCGCTCACGCTATTTCTGACAAGGGACAAACAGGTTTGCATTTTGCATTAATTGTCCGGTCACTTCAATGTGTCCAATATAGACAGCCTCTGGCTGTTATAGCGTTGTAGACACGTGGTGTAAGGCAAAAAAATAGGAAACGGCCGAAAAGAGTGGCCGTTACATCAAATACAGTAGTATACAGCAAATTTAAAAAATACAGTAAGTCTCTGTATGTGGTGTTAAACATCACAAAAAATTCCCATGATGCAATGTAAAGAGAAATAGCAGTATAATACTGGGGGATTTAAAGTAAATAACTGTGGAAATTACAGAAAAGTCTAACAGTGTATTCACCGTAAACAAAGTAGCGGTTGCTTACCATTTTGAATATAAATAATGCTGATCACTTTGTTCATTCCAGTCGGCTCATGTCATAATGAAAATATTTGTGCGTTTGAATGTTCAGGTAAGATGACGTAAAATTACATCAGCCTTCTGTCAGTACCGTAACTTTGTTGCTCGCATTACTTTTCTCATGCACTAACTTGTTCGCTAAGCTGAACAGTCAGAGTTCTCTCTCTCACCGATGGCCCGATGCCATTTCAGCATGTTGACGAAAAAACCTCGACGGTGTCCAACTAGAGCCAACAGTGTAGAACACATCGCAAAAACTAAGCCGACCGATGCTAAAAAAGCTGCCAGACAGCTGACCATCAGTGTCATGATTCCTGTCTTGTTGTTCCCCTTATGTTATTGTGCCATGTTTTGTAGTCCTTTGTAGTTTTTCCTGTTGATTAGTTCCTGATTGTTCCCAGGTGTGTCTTGTTTGTCAATCTCCTCTTTTGCGTATATATACAGTACCCCAGTGTTTCTCATGTTCTTGGTCTGGTGTTTTCCTTACTGGATGTATTGTGTGAGTTGTTTTTTTGTTCTGTTTTACTCCTTGTTTGGATTCACTCTGGTTTTTGCCTGTTCCCTGTTGTTTGGATGTTTTTGTGTTATTTTGTTAATAAACTGCTATACTACACTTGGATCCTCCTCTTCCTTGTTTCTGAAAACTCTGTGTTACAATCGGCTAGGTGTATACCGGCCTTAATGAACTTTCAGATTTTTCAGATATCAGAACCTATATTTCAGTCTTTTTTTTTCTTTTTTTTTTGTCATATGGAGCATGTACTGTACTGTATAATAACTTGCATTTGTGTTTCCTTGTAATTGCATGGAAAAGAGAATTAGAAACAACATGAGGGTGAGTAAATGATGACAGAATTTTTCTTTCCTTTATATAAACAAACATGCAAATTTAAATGGGAGGTGTAAATGGCAACATGCTCTTCACACCAAAGTGAAAATTATACAAAATCATGTTTACCTTAGGTTTAATGAACAATTTAAAATACATGCAAATAGTCATCTGTTGATATTTTCCCCCAAATGAAAATCGAAGCAACATGCTATTTACACAAAGTGTGGGCTGCGTAATAGTGACATGAGATGACTATTACTCAGAATGGTATACATGCAGGGCTTTTTAAACTCGAACTATGCAAACAAATCCTGAGTATTAAAGCATAATTGGAATAACAATAGTTTTGAGGACAGGGACTAACTGAACATTTAGACTAACCATGTTGGGCAGCACAGCAGTCACGTTAAGTTCTTTCTTCCAATAGCAGTGCCAGGCAGAAAGCATAAAGTGGGACAGGGCCAGATACACAGTCTGTGTTTATTCAGCTGGAACCTCTGTGTGCACCAAAAGTCTTGTAATATTCATCCATTTGTGTTTTTTTGCATACACTATTGTCCCTGAGATGCATGCTGGCTCCTGAATTATGTACATCCCAAAGTGATGAGGAATATAAAAGCCCCATCAAGGCCAGCTACACAAAAAGACTTATTTTAAAATACTGTTGTATGTGCTGATGTCTACAGAAAGAGAGATTGAACTTCTTGATGGTGATTTTGAAATTACTCTTCTCATCAAAAACCGCTTTAAAATGATTGATCACTTAGCAAGTGAAACATTTGCTCTGTAAGCAATTTATATGATATATTCTACTGTTACCTTGCTTAAAAATATGGAATAAGGTAAGTTCTTAAAATACATAACCTCCATTCGAAAGTTTGGAGTAGGCAAGATTTTTTTTTTTTTATGTTTTTGAATTAAGTCTCTTAATCTCACCAAGGATGCATTTATTTCATTAATACAGTAAAAAAAAAACAGTAATATTGTAAAATATAATTACAATTTAAATTTAATTATCATTTAATCAGTTAATTTCAGGATTATTTGATGAATATAAAGCTTAACAGAACAGTATTTATTTGAAATAAAAAGGAATGTTTAGTGTCAAATTTGATCAATATGTCTTTGTTGATTAAGTATTAATTTCTTTAATTAATGATTCGCTATTAATGATTATTTTGTCAATCATTAGATCCTTTATTATAATAGAATCTACTGATGTGCTATCTCATATTTTTCCCCTCAAGGACTTATTGACCCCTGTAGTCAATAATTTGATCCCAGAGTTTAATCAGGTTAAAGGGTTAGTTCACCCAAAATTATGTCAGTAATAACTAACCCTCATGTTGTTCCAACCCCGTAAGGATTCCGTTCATCTTTGGAACACAAATTAAGATTTTTTGATGAAATCTGAGAGCTGGATCACTCCTCTATAGGCTTCAATGTGATCGAAACTTGCTGGCCCAGAAAAGTGCGAACGCGCCAAAATCTGGGTACTTTCGCCAATAGTTCTAGGAACTATGAAAAGGTTTCTCCGGTGCGAAAGCAGCTAATGATATGCTAAAGCCCACCAGCACGTTAATGTGATTGGTTACAAGGTAGTTTGCGCTGTCAGGAACACCAGCGATTTCAAACCACGTTTTTGAGACTGTCTTTGGTTCACCGCAGTTTTGAACAGCAATGGTGTTGACTTATGAATGTTTTGTCTTATTGACAAAAAAACACATGGACATAAACAATAGATTTTCACCACAGGGAGACTGTACAATCTTATAACTTAAAGTGGTTCGTTGCAACTGGGTGAATACAATTCAAAACAGTTTTCAAAGATTTTTTTTTTTTTTTTTTTTCTGATATTTTAAGGATTATGAATGCATTTCTGTGAATTTATGCCAGAAGTCTTAACTATATAGAGACTTTGGGCCTTGTTTTACACAAACTAATAAATAATAGACTAAAATGAACTGATAAGTCAAATGCTCTGAAAGATAATAACTGATAAGTAACTACTAGGAAAGTGCTGCAAAATCTTACATCAAGTTTTGTCTGGCTCACAACCATGTTTTGTCATTGCTGAAACGGTTTCTAAGCAATATTTAGTGTAGGTTGGGAAGCTGTGCTGCCAGGGGCGCATCATAAATAGAAAAAAAAATCAATTTTTTAGAATAAAAAGTATTTTTTTCCCACCTCAGGCAAGGTTGAACTCGCATTTAGAGAGACTTTATGGCAGGATGCTAATCACACAGAAACACACTGTTTATGTCAAACTGTCTCTGAGTACTCAGTAGGTAGTCTGTGGTCTATTTGTCATATTTTATATATTTAGGGGTTCAAACGCGTAGCACTGAAACCCCATTGTTATTGTTAATTTTCCCATGATGCAGCATTCTCCATCTAAAACTGATCAGTCAGACCGAGAAACTTTGAGAGCTGGTAGTACTCACACCGCCTACAACGTCACCAAAGGCACGCCCCAAACGGCCTGACGGGGGCGCTACACCGGTCAAAAATACGAAATGGCTCATAACTCCTAAACCGTTAGGCGCAGTGACGTGAGGTCTGGGTAGGCAAACTAGGCACTGCCTACCCTGCCAAAATTCAAAAATAAAAATGTTTATTAAATAATAAACTTGTATTTGTATTTTTACTGTTTATTCTTGTGATTTATATATGCAATATGTGTGTTATTCCAATTATTTAGACGTTATGATGAAAAATGTAGCAGTTACGCATAATCAAATAAAAAAACAAATCGTAGAATAAGCAGTGCTTTCACTGTCCATTCATTGCAGACGACAAGCGAAAAACTCATGTTGCGCATGCGCACTACGATCCTGTATTCTTTAACATGTACGGCAAAAAGCACAAATCTGCTGTGCCTTTGGACGTAAATATGGTATGCCAGTAACATCTCCGTAACATATCAGACATGGACCAATTAAAATCGAGATATTACTGGACATTTGTGCAGCTAACGTCATTAACGTTACACCACAGCTAGCCTACATGCCTAATCCCCGCCCCAAATTCAAAGTCAAAATAACAGCACCGGCCGTGATCACAGAGTTAAAAAATTTTAATTGAGAGCCAGAGACTTTGCAAACTGAAGGCCCGTAAAGACGAGTCTTACAAAGCTGTGATCGACGTCTTCACGAGGAAAGAACGGCGGATGAATTTTATGTAGGCTACAAATAATCTACCGATTGAGTCAAAAACTATTTTGGGCTTAATATTGAATTGATAAATGTGGTTGAATTAATGCAAGCCATTTGCCTTCATATTCAATTGAGCAATGTGTGATTTTACTTTTGGCCGCTGTGCAACAATAAGGATTAAGAATGGTTGCATTCTGATGCTGGAGTGGACATTAACTACCGGTCTGTGCCTGTGCCGCGCTTGTGTGTGTGTGCGTGCGTGCGTGCGTGCGAGCGAGCGAGCGAGCGAGAGAGAGAGAGAGAGAGAGAGAATACACGATATACATACTGATTTGTACATTTCTTGATATGCCGCGCTTGTGCGTAACATTTACTGTTATTATGTATTAGCCTAAACAATACATCAGGTAATCTGGCTTTCATAACTCAGTGCCTAGCCTCTTTAAGACATCACCGCACGTCACTGGTTAGGCGTAGGCTGAAGTGTCTTATATCATAGGAATCCTTGGCTCAAGACGGATAAATGGATGTATGCCTTGGATTTGCTCTCGCCATTTTCGAGTAAATTGAGGTTTGAAAAACCTACTTTTGCAAACTACTCCTAGGTTTTTGGCCTGATCGGAACTAAACGACTGCAGAGATATTCTCCAGAGAGTGACTATCAATAATCATCATCCAAAAAAAGAATTAAATAAATTTCAATTCATGGTCGCTAATGCCGAGTTCAGACTGCACGATTTTCAAAGTAGTCGGGTCACTGTTATTTTCACACTGCATGACTATCCAGGGTAACATTCAGTTGCTGGTGTGTTCACACTGCACGATGCATCGGCGACAGGAGGTTTCACACTGCATGACTTTCAGGAGGAAGAATCGCCGACAACTCCTGTCTGGCCCGCAAACTACGTTTCGCAACCAAACACACGCGAGAAGTGATAAGGAAATAACGCAAAATCCGCGTGCGTAAGACCGCAGTTCTCGCGCGAGTTTGAAATTGTTATTAAAAATAATAGCCTGCAAGAAGCTTGCGATCCAAATTGTCTGTGCACTGATTTGCAGCGAAAAGGAGAAAAAGAAAAACATTATGCGTGAGGAAATGGCTGGGAAGACAAGGGGAGCAAGGACTGTGTGTTCTGCAAAGAGAGTTGGGGGTAAATAAATAATGTTGCAATGTGCTGCTGTTGCTGCTGGTCAAGCAAATGTTTGTGCTTTGTTTCTGTTTGATATAATTGTAAATATATCTATTAAAATACTAATATTGTGGTCTATAACTCCTCCCCGAACTCCCCGCTGCTCTGTATCTGGCTCTCTCATTGGCTGTCGGTCATCGCCGATGTAGTTTTCAGTCAGAACACTTTCACACAGCAGGATTTTGAATCGCCGACAGGTCCAGATATTTAGCATGCCAAATATCTCACGGGCGTCGGCGACTCGTCTGTGATTCTCTCAGATCGCGTCTTTGCTCATTCACACTGCGTGATTGTCACTCGCGTGAACGAGCACCGATTTGCCTGTGATTTCGGGCATTTGTCGGCGATTTCTCAAAACCTGTCGGCGAGCCAAAATCGGGGCTAAAATCATGCAGTCTGAACTCGGCATAAGGGGAACCAAAATGTTCGATGTGAGCAGGGCCACGACTGACCACATGAGGCGCTATAACAGGGGGAAAAAATCATGAAAATGGCTATAACCGCACCCAACCATTAGTCCGATGAAAATTGCCATGCAGTGTCTTTGTCCAGGGTGCCATGATAGTCTATGAGAACATTGGCGTATCTCAAAAAACTTAGTATGCATCATCAGCACAATGCCCTGAAGGAGCCTGAGAAGTTTCAAGCCAGCGTTTTTCACTCCTTAGACTCCTGAATCCTTGGTGAGTCCAACGATACCAAACATGCCAGGTTTTGCCTTATGGTTTGTGTAACGGTGTCATTTAGCGCTTAAAAAAAAAAAAACTTGTGATTATCTTCCGTTAATCTGATCGAAAAAAAAAAAAACACCACAGGAAATTCGAAAACATAGGTCAATAGCTAAACAATAACACCCAAATGTCAAAATTATGAAAGGAACTGACAAAAAAATCCAATCAATGTTGCCTATGGATCATTTTTATGCTCTCATAAATATAAGTGTCTAAACTACAAATCAAAATGAGATATTTACAACAAATTTGACACATATTTATGGGCACACTTTGAGGATACCTAATGAAAGCGGTGGAGATCAGGCAAAACATGGTGCTATAACTGTCAAAAAAAACTTTAAAAAACATTTTTCCTTAGTAAATTGCCAGTATTGGCTGTAAATGGTATTTTCCATCTATGATCTAAGTGTAAGTGTTTGGTATCGTTGGACTCACCAAGGATTCAGGAATCTAAGGAGTGAGAAACGCTGGCTTGAAACTTCTCAGGATCCTTCAGGGCATTGTGCCGATGACGCGTACTGAGTTTTTTTTTTTTTTTTTTTTTCACGCCAATGTTCTCATAGACTATCATGGCACCCTGGACAAAGACACTGCATGGCAATTTTCATCGGACTATGTGTGTGTCACAGAGCTACCCTCATTTCTTTGTGACCCCTTGTTAGCCCTTTCACAAAACACATGAACACATACTTGTTCTCTTTATTAAGACTCTTTATTTACCTTGGTGTACCAGCGACAGGAGAGATGGATTAACCACACAAATATACCTACAACTATACTGTTGTGTCTCAGACTGGCCACCTGAGTACTAACCCAGAGGACATTTAAAGTTTGCTACAGACTGTTGATTGTCACCTGGATCAGCATACATGGTGGTGGCCATCTTGATTTGGGTAAAAAAACTGGAATGGTCTTTTCTCATGCTTTTTATACTTGTGCTGTGTTGCATCATGGGGAGTGGGAGATACCAAGTATGGTGGGAAAGGAGGGGGAATTGTTTGATGTTAATGTGTACTTCCTCTAATTATTGCTGAAGTTTATTTATTGAAGTTTGTACTGTTATTTAAATTTGTGTGGTTAAGGAAATGGTTCACTTGATCACATAATACTTTTACTTGATATTTATTACATGTTCATGGTCTTTATTACTTCCCCATGTGATTATTGCTGAGAAATGGTTGTACCCAGGTGTATAAATTCTCACATAATGAAGTGATCAAGGGGGGCTAAGAATGGTGGTAATGAATGCTGTATCAGCTGAGTACTCTGATTGAAGTATTGGACCTGATTTTTTTTTTTTTTTTTTTTTTTTTTTCTCTCTCCTCTCTCCTCTCCTCTTCATGCTTTGGCACATGTGAGCACCTTGCACTTTACTGGCTTGGGAGAACTTAAATAAATATAAAAATGGCATTTAACGTCCTCCATGTGCTATTTTGAAGAACTCTGGATCTCTCTGTGACAGTGCGGTTATAGCCATTTTCTTAATTTTTTGTTCCCTGTTATTGCGCCTCATGTGGTCAGTCGTGGCCCCGCTCACATCAAACATTTTGGTTCCCCTTAGCGTACATGAATTGAAATTTCAATTTTTTTTTTGATGATTATTGATTATTTAGATTCCCATTAGCCACTACCTAGGCAGTGGATACTCTTCCTGGAGTCCCAACAAGTATTTTGGGGTCCCAAAAATACAAAACTACATTTAATCAACAACAATAAAAAGTCAAGTCAATGAAACATACTAACCCAACATTCATTCCAAATATCAAAATCAACAATTTACTACATATTGTGCCATTAAATGTTCCTTTAAATATTTTTTTTAAATAATTTTTCTTGTTAAAAAATATGTAATATCAATGGTAAATCGTTCCATATTTTCATTCCTCTATACATTACAGTCCGTTGTTTTGCAGTGGTTTTCCCTTTTATGCATGCCTGGTGTTAAAATTATGAAAAAAGTTGAGAGTACAGGACATAAGGAACTCTAGACAGAATTGTTTCTTATAAAACAAAGCAGAGAGACAATCCTTCACCAGTGCATTCTTATTATGATAGCCCTTCTATTACAGTTTAAAGTGAGTCGTGTCACTCTGTTCTGGACTCTGTAATGTTTCAATTAGTTAAATTTTTGTCTTTACTTGATGCACTAAACCACACCACTGGGCAATAATCTAAGCAAGAACCATTGTTTGCACAATTTTAGAAATACAGTGTTGTGGTAAAAAGTTTACACATCTCTTAATAACTGACAAACCTCTTCCCATACCTGTTACCATATTTTCTATCTGTTTTGACCACTTCAGCCTACTGTCTAATATAACTCCAATAAGTTTTATTTCCTCTACCTGTTCAACAGTCATACTCTTTACAGACAAATTTATCTTTTAATGCAATCAACTTTCGATGCAATTTGATGCAAACACAATGCTTTTTTTTATTATTTTATTTTTTTTATCAAGTTTAGAACCAACTTATCATTCGGTACTTACTTTATGACTAATTGTATTTCCTCATCCAAAGCAGTAGACAACTGCTTAATTGATGTTGGAGGTAAATATAATGTTTTATCATCTGCATATATGACTGTCCATGCACACTTTAAAACAAGAGGAAGATCATTGGTCTTAAACAACTCCCTTGAGGCACACCACATTGCAACTCTTTCAAATCTGAATAACTTCCATTATAAAATACACCTTGTCCCATTAGACAGTTAACTTTTAAACTGATGTACAGTATGAGAAGAAAATTTGTAACATTTCCGTTTATCCAGCAATAATTTATGATCTAATACATCAAAAGCTGAGCTAAAATCTAACAATACTACTCCTACTAAGTTATTGTCATCCATCTGTGCTCTCTCAATATAAATGCTGAAAATTAGAGAGCAAATTATTCTCCTTAAAGAATAACTGAATTTGCTCACAAACTATCATTTTCAATACTTTGCTAAGAACTGGTAGCAAACTTATTGGTCGACTATTATGACCATTAAAACCCAGTGCTGTATTTTTCTGTAGATGAATAACCTTTGCATCTTTCCAAGCTAAAGGAAAAATCCCTTTTTCAATACTGATATTAAAAATGTGGCAAACTGGTTCTGCCAAACAACATTTATTTTCTTAATTTATCAACTTTATTTATGAAAAAATCATTAAAATAATTTCCAGTTTCATATGGTTTAAAAATAGTTAAAAATGAGTCACCTGTATTAATAAAAGAATGAATTTGACTTGATTCCCTATCCATTATTTCATTGAGTGTACTCCAATTTTTTTTTACAATCATATTTTCATCCACTTATTTTAATTGTGTAAAACATTATTTTCTTTTTCCTATTCATTAATTGATTTCTTAATTTACAATTGACGTCCCAATCCTCCTCGCTCCCAGTTCTGTTTGCTGTACCCTTTGCCACATCTCTCTCAAACATAATGTTTTTCAACTCATCAACTTAAATACTCAACAATTCATGGTGCCCTAACACTCTTCACTGTACATTTTTTTCATAGATGCATGTTTGTCCACCATAGGGTAAAATAATCTTTCAAATGCTGACAATGCATTATCAGGATGAACTTCCTAATAAACATCAATCCAACATACATTATTTACGTCTGTACAAAATTATTCTTATATGATCTTTTAAAAATTACTTTTGGCTTCCTAAGTTTTCTAAGTGTTTATGCTTGCTAAATAAAACTTAATATATTTTTACGCATGTGTGCTTAAAGGCCTTAAACACTTGAACCCTGATAAATGCTGCTTGCAGCTTTAATTATTTTAATTATTTAATTATACTTGAATGGATATTTATTGACACTTACTTTACCTCATCAATTTCAAATGGCAAGCATTAGGTGCAAGAATTTGTAGTCAAGTTGAGCTTACACAAACCATACATGTCTCATACCAAGGGGAAAAGCAATTCCACACAGGTTTATTGCATTTAGGTGATAAGCTTTTATGGTTCATTAGTCATTTTAGAAGAAGCTGTTTATAACGCTCAGTTGGGTACAGTGTAGAGCGGTAACGACTGAACATGGCCTGTCTGTGTGGAATAAAAGATGGTTCCTGTCACCCGCGCCTGATGTTGAGACCCAGAGGAGCCCTTATAGTGCTCTGTTCTGACAGTGGTCTTACTTTGGGCACTGAAGGCCCCGTGCGACGCCTGGAGTCCAACACATCAATAACACCAGTGTCTCTTTTGTTCCGAAGCCCAGCGCTGAGGACACAGGCACGGCATTGAGAGAGGGAAGACAAATAAACTAATAAGGGGGGTCGCTGATGTACTATCTGACCGTGTGATATATTGGCAGAGCGTGACTCTGGAGGTATATTTACCAAAGGGGTGTGCAGCCAAGCAGAAAGGTGACAGCAAAGGCGGCAGGGGAAAGGGGTGTCCTGGGACCCAGAGCTCTCTCTGTGGGAGTTGACCGTTGATGGACACAGATCCGATTCGAAAAACAAACACTACTGTGTAGTTCAGTCCATGGATGTGACCTCTATCCTCTCCCCCACTGATATTATATACACTCTATCTAAAGGGAGTGCTAGGTGAGGACAGACAAAAAACAAACTCCAGGCAGTGGTATGGTCAAACAATCTCTGAAAGGAGTTTTTACTCTTTTTTTATCATGAAATGCTCGCGGAAGAGGACAACGTCATCTCCACTCCTGACCCAGAGCCCAGTCCGCTTTCAGCCATGTCCACCACGGATGATAAACCAGAGCTCACCGCTGACTCAGAGCCCGAGCCCGCTATGAAAAAAGAGCCAGAGCGATTGCCAGAGGCCACGTTCGTCCGGGAGCATGAGCCCATCACGGAGTCTGTTCAGGTGTGTAAACCGGCATCAGTGTCTGGCATCAAGTTAGGTATAATTAAATACTAGTCACTATTGGAATAAGTACTAGTATCTAATAAATAAGAACTAGTATCTAATGAATAAGCACTAGTAACTAATGAATAAGTACTAGTACTTAATGGAATAGATACTAGTATCTAAAAAATAAGTACTAGTAGCATGACAATAGATACTAGTAGGTTTTAAGGATTATTTATTATTAATGTTAAAATGGCTTGCCATACTCTTTAATAACATTTACTAGTCTAATTGCTCAAAAGAGTATTTCAAGTCATAACTGCTTACTTATTTTAGGGTTTGCATTTGCTCTCTGGCTTTGCAGAATACATTCATTGGATCGGCATGATTTTGTGGGATTGAAGAAAACACGCCAGAATTGACCAATGTCTCTAAATGCGCACATTTTTGGACTAGAAAGTTCTATAGGAGTTAAATAACGCTCAACAAGTATAACAGAGCTCGCATGATTAAACGGGTATGTGCTGCTTTATTTCTTTCTCAGTCCCGTTTTGAGTTTGAATGTTTAGTTTGTTCTGTCCTGGCATTTTATAATATAATGTCATTAAAACATGTAGGCTATCATAAAACAATTAAGCTCAAGTGTGTATATCAATGTTGTGTAAAAATGAATACCGTTTTTGACAGCAGAATAAGCAGTAATTAAAAATAATCAAACAAGGCCTCATAAACAAATGGTTTAGCCAAACACTCAAAACCAAAACAAATAGTGTTCCAACCAATCACCGACAGGGGGAGGGTGTTGTGAGGTTTTGAGCCAGCTTCGCGTGCAGCCGTGCACGAGCACAAAACCTCACAACACCCTCCCCCTGTCGGTGATTGGTTGGAGCACTATTTGTTTTGGTTTTGAGTGTTTGGCTAAACCATTTGTTTTTGTGTGCAGATCTCAGAGCCTAGGCTGCCTACAGAGACGCGTTTTTTTGACGGCATGCTTATGGGGTGGGCAGCTAGCGGATCGTTAGGAAAGATTAGATGAATGTGATAAAAATATTTTTGGGCCTGAAATCATTGATACCACCTTTAAATCGTTTGGCATATAGACATGTAATGCAGTCAAGACCTGCCTGGAACTACTTTAGCAGTGTGTTTCCATGAAAATAATTGCACACTTTAGAACTTTTGTCAACCCGATTCAAGCATTCAATGGTCCTGTAGTATAAGGCTATATAAAAGTGCTGTTGACTGATAGTGCCATGGTGGCATTTGTGCCATTGTTTGGTTATGGTTAGGCTACTACTTTTGACTTTTCTGTGTGATCATGTACTACATACAAATGTGCTGCTGCTGAGGTGTGAACAATTTGATTCATGTTTTAGTTTATATTTGATCCATCTTGTGTCAGCTTAGTACACGTTGTGGTAAGAATTTCAAATGATCGCTTTGAGAGGTCCCATAAATATACTGACTTGGTTGTTGATACAATATTGCATCTTTCTGTCATTCAAATCAGTGCAGCTAGTGGTAGCTGGAATTCACTGATAAGCAAGATCATTTCTTGAGGACACCAATCATTATCTGTGATGGCAGCAATGGCAAGGAAAGACAAACCTTTATATGCAAAACACCTAAGATGGTAAACGTGTCTGTAATAAGGCCTCTCTCCATAAAATGCTGTTGACATGAGCTCCTGTGAAGTGCTAATTAGTAATAGCTAAGGTGCTCTCATTCCACACTACATCTTAAATGTCACTAACAATGTGTGTACACATTGTTAGTCGATTAACAAAACCCTTTAAAACCATATTAATTGGTCTTTCAACTTTAGTCCTGGGGACATGATTTGTAAACTACTAAATAAAAGGTTATTTTTTTAGAGGGCAACCCTCCTCTGTTTCATAGGGACTAGTGTTTTTATTGCACTTCAATGGACACCCACACTTTTCCCACATATGAGATTTCTTATGTAGAAAGGTTTCACTTGTCGTAGCTGTTTTGCAGTGGTCATCTGATCTCTGCAAAGCTTTGGAGAGGTCTGTGGAGGTTTGGGTCGAGTGGCTGATTCTCCCCATCGCAGCTGGATACGGTGGCAGAGGCTTTGATGGCTGGATGAACACAAGCCAGCTTTAGTAGAGTGAAATCAGAGGTGAACAAACAAGCGGAGATGAAGTATTGGTGGGTGGGATGACCCTCAGCGCACAGGCATCTCAGGTTTAGCTAAGAGATGGGTGTATCTCTTTGTTACATTTTCTTTGTCGATTTCTTTTTTCTTTTTCTGCAAAGTATCCCAATGCCCAATAATTACCAAATGTAAGCAAATAACTCCATTCAAATTATCCGAAAAGTAAAACACAGTGTCTTGTGTCTCATGATGTTTTTTTTTATTTGATTTTTTTTATTGTTGTTTTTTTCTGTTAATAAGTAGTTTAGTTCAGAGCTTTCACATGAATTCCTTGTTTCAGGCTGTGTTTTATTATCATATCTGCCAAATATAATGTGCACTATTAAAGTAACTTGTATGTTAATTGATTTTGGGGTCTTTCTGATTGTAATCACAATTTGAGTTATATTCTTTTTCATGACACATCTGCTTTTATAATTAGCATAGTTTGATTAATTATAATATTCAGCAATTAATGATGTGACACATGATTTAGACTCAGTGATTAGTATTCAAGTCATTATGTATAGGCCTAACCTCTGGTGTTTCGCTTATTTGAATACTTAATAAATAGGAGTTTCCAAGCTGATGAAAGCTTATAATGTATTCAGAATTACTGAAGAACATATCAGAGAACCAAAGTCATGTGTCTATTATTATAATAACTAACAATTGGAAACTCTCATCAATCAGAAAATAGTACTTTGGATCGGTGTTATTTTAGTGTTATTTAGTATTTATTAATATTTTGAATTAGTTAATTTTATATTTTCAGCTATCATTTACATTTTTATTTTGATATGTGCTTGTCATAACAATTTTATGTTTTTTTTTTCAATGCTTCTATTTAGCTTTATTTCTAAATAGAATATTTTCTATTTAGAAAATATTTAGAATATTTTTTAAATTTATTTCTTTATTTATCTAATATTTATGTTTTATTTTATTTCAACTGTATTGAAATGACTGAAAATGATTTTTTAAAATGGTTTTAGATTTAGTTGATGATAACAGCATGCTTTAACTGTAGCTTGATATGATATTCTGCAGATTGATCAAATCCTCTTATGTCATACACAACTGTGCATGAGTTCTGATTCATTAATAAGTTAATCTTATGGAAGCTTTTGCTGACTCATGAAAGACAGGTTTGAATAATAAAATCATTTCTTTTGGACAGATCATCATCTGGTCGCATTCTGTTTGTTTGTTTGTGTCTCTGAAATAACTGAGGGAAGTCAGATGTATGGTATCATCACATTGACATTTGATCAGAGTCAAAGTCTTCTTTTGTTGTTTTGCCTCAGTTTCCTTGCCAGAACAGTGATATAGCCTATGTGTAAAACTACAAGAGTCACTGATTATTGTTTATATTATAATTTTTATTACTATTTCTTTCTTTCTACTTTCCGAATGCAGGGAAATCTCATCATTCAGATACATAGGCTTTTTAAATGACTTTGTTCCATTGTTTGACTGCAGCCCCAGCTAATTTAACACACCATTAGAGAGAATAAGGGAGTAGTTTAATGTGTTTCTGCCTAGTAAACCAAATGTTGCCATCTATACAATTTCAAGTGCAAAATATTAGAAGTAAAAAACACTCATCGTTGTAGGAACCATATTTCCTTAGAGAGTATCTCGCATTTGAAAGGTTACTCCAACTTGACTAAACAGCTGTGGCTTCAGCCTATGAACAATAATAAAAATATAATTTTATTATAACTTTATTTGAAATTTAATGTGCCTTAATTGCTAGAACATAAAATTATTTCTTTATGGGTACTGCTTTAATCTGTCCGTAAAGTAATAGTGGCGTCTATTGTGTTTTTCCTGCACAGTTCGATGCTGCTCTACAGAGGATATGTTGGTTAATCAGCCATTCGATAAATACAGGTAAAAGAGCTGTGCCAGGCTTGGCTTCAGTCCAGACACGCTCTGGCAAGGCTCTTGAGCACCCAAAGAGTCGAGTTTTATCTGTAGGAGGGTCAAGCATTTTAAGAGCCCCATTTCGTCTTGTAGCTGAGTGACACAAATAACGCTGCTTACTGGAGCATTTGGGCTCACAACAGCTCCCAGGACAACACGCTGGGCCATATGCTGGTCTGTACTCATCAAATCCCAACACACCCCTATTGATTGATGTTTCTTATGAGACTGAGATCCCAATGTATCACCAGGCATAAATGGAGAATTTATGTCTTAACAGTTAGATAATATATAACTATATAATGAATTAAGTAATATACAACATATAATTTCTCATTAGACTGGATTTATTTATTTAAAGGCCAATGTATTGTTGATTTTCTTGTACACTGAAGAAGTTCATCTTGATAGTGTACCTTGTGCTGTTCCTGGTTGATTCATCTGCTTTAACCTTCTTGAAGATTGCAGGGGTAGAAATGAGTGGCTGAAGTTTATTTTTTAACAAGTGTGGTCGACAATAATTTCAATCCGACCTTAACCTTTACAGTTTGTGTAACATGTTTGAGAGCGGGTTGTTTTGTGAACCTGTCACAATGTAATTCAGTCTTTGCAAAGAGGCTGTTATTGAAGGACGGTGTTGTTAGAAACTACATTGAACCTCAAGTATGGAAGTAAAATAATGACAAATGTTTTTGAAACAAAAAAGCTTGTTGAATTGCACTATTTGAAAAAAAAAATGCATTGCATTAACCTTGCTTGCATTTCAATGCATTGTATTTTTAGGGCTTGTATTTTTATGGACTGAAATTCAACTTGGTAAGCTGTAAAAAAAAAAAAAAAAAAAAAAAAAATCTATAATCCATTTTCACCTTTCAGATTTCACTTGCAAATATTCATTCTGTTTAAAAATACAACCTATAATATTCGACAGGCAATTTTCGGTTCATTTTATTTTGCTTTACAAATTTGCTTCCACATCCGGGAACGGCAGGAATATCAGTGGATTGCCGATTGATAATCTCCATCTGTTAGTCAACCTCACCAGCAGGAGGTGCAAGTGTCTGTTGATGAAGAAAACTATATTCTAGCAATATAGTTTTATAATATGAATAGTAGTTCAAATAGTATTGGCGGCGCCGGCGTGACCTTTCAACATGATGACGTAGTTCCCTGTCCGTTTGTTGATCAGTTCAATCCGAACTATTGAAGGTAAAAAGTCTATATATTATCATTTTTTTTTAAATGACCTATCATTTCGCTAGATAACAACCTCTTCTTCAGCTGTGATCGCGTACAGCCCGTTCAAACACTTTAAAGACTTTTGAAACTGCATTGATTTGGACTTAAAAATGATGGTAACCAATGAAGTCCATTGTTAGAAGAAAAATCCATAAATGTTTTCCTCAAAAAACATAATTTCTCTCCCACTGAGGAAAGAAAGACATTGATATCTTGGATAGCATTGGGGTGAGTAAATTATTAGGAAATTTTCATTTTGGGCTGAACTAATCCTTTAATGCAATGCATAGTTTTTCAAGTAGTGCATTTCAACAAGCTTTTTTGTTTCAAAAACATGTGTCATTATTTTACTTCCATAATCAAGGCAGCTTTCAAATAAGAAAACAGTCAAATTGTGTAAATGCTTTAGTCTGTCTTGATTCATACTAGTCCAATTTTTGTGAAGTCAGACTGACAGACTTGGATAATGCAAGTGTAGCATGACTTTGTCCAGCATGTAAGCCTAAACGGACTACAATTAATCTCAGCATTGTGCTTCAAAAGGCACATGCTATCCATTTAAACCTTCAAATATTAAATTAGCCTACACATTGTGCCATGTATACATGGACAGAAAGATGCAGACTGTAGAAATAAAAACCCTTAACTTGATTATGCATCATCAATACTCCACAGGAACAAATGAGGCCAGTCGCCTGCACAAGCTCTGACATCTAGGCCACCTGATGATGACCGAAATTAGCTATAATCATTAAGAAACTCTGGGAACCTTGACCAGAACCAGTCATGTTTATTCCAACACCTTAGAATTATTCTAACTCTTCAATTGCCAATCCATGTT
The DNA here is from genome assembly GCF_964197995.2 of Scardinius erythrophthalmus. Lineage (NCBI taxonomy): Eukaryota > Metazoa > Chordata > Actinopteri > Cypriniformes > Leuciscidae > Scardinius > Scardinius erythrophthalmus. Next base: position 32,803,488 of record NC_138222.1, read on the forward strand.
TTCTCACAGATTAACATTATGATCAAGTCATTTCATCAAAACAAAAGGAACCTGAATGTGACCCCTAGGGGGCGCTCCAATGCACACAATTTGAATATCTAAAGTAGAAAACCCAAACAGCACTCCCCTTTAAACTATTTAGGCAGCTTGTATCCAATGAAGGAACAGAAATGGGACTGATGTACTCAAATATAATTTTATTAAACACTAGACAATAATATACTGATTGGCAATCAGAGCAGAAAAAAGTTCCCCGTAAGTAACAGTGAACAATTCTACAATAAGTGGTAGCAGATCCCCAAGACACACACACAAACACACACATCCAAAGAAATAAAAAGTAAAACGATTAAACCCAGGAAAAACAGCGGCTAGTGACAGACGAAGGCAATCCTCCTGTAATCACAAGCATAAGTAGTTTACGATGCGATGTTTGATAGCATCGTGACAATTTAAAACAATATTAAATCTCTAATTGGAAAATTAGGACAAAAAAGGATTAGATAAACTTGTGTTTTTCTTTGGACACCAACCTAGATGAATTAGAGCTATATGCCCCATAACAATAAAGTTAAACGGTATGGATGACCAGCCTGATCTCACAATTCGTACGAATTCTACGAGGTGGCTAATTCGTACGAATTCATACGAGGTGGCTAATTCGTACGAATTCATACGACCTCACTCGTACGAATTAGTAAGATTTTTGCTAAATCGTACATATTTTACGAATTGCCCAACTCATACGAATGACCTACCCCTGACCCCACCCCTAAACCTACCCATCACATGGGTTTAGACAAATCGTACAAATTCGTACGAGTAAGGTCTTACGAATTCGTACAAATTAGCCACCTTTTTATCACTCGTACGAATTTGTACGAATTGGTCGTGAGATAGCGTTGGGATGACTAATAGCTGTGCAAACTCTCACCAGTGTTGCTGCTATTCATAGGCAATATCAAAGAAAGGAAACGATCAGCGCTAAACATTACACGTTACGTCGTAAAGAAAAAGAGTTAGTAAACTTACATTGCTGCAAACTCGTGTAGAATCACTACTCGCTATTATGTGAGCAAGTTTCTGTAGACTCATAACTGCTGGTACCATTTACTGGTCACCATACACGCAGACGCCAGACCGAGCTACAAACAAACAATGAGCCGTGTTAAGCGGTTCTCAATGAGTTTAGTGTTAACGACAAATAGGCATGACCTTGCAAAAAGACTCACGTTCTCCCGTTTACACAGCCAATACACCAAGAGGCTCACTCTTCCTCTCACACCGCATTAATGTTTTTCTGTCCATGTCTCACGACACACTTAAAAGGACGCGTCACTTACGCCACCTGATCCAAATAATCAATGAGCAGGCCTTAAAGGTACACTTCCCATCTCAACCACCCTACCCGCTACATGAAGAAAAATGCTGACCCCAGTAGATTAGTATTCAAATAATCTAGGCTTATCTTAGACGTTCTTCTTGCACACGCATGCAACATAACCTATTCAAATGCATTGTGTTATTGCTTTTAACATGTATATTTCAAATCTTTGTTTACCTTGCAAATTGTACATCTACTGTGGTCTCAATACTGACTTCCATCAATGATGCCATATTTATATGCTTGCATTTAATTTCAGATTACCTCCTTTGATTATTCTGCAGTGATGTAATTGAAAAATATTCTGCTCTCATGCAAGCATGGAGCAGAGTAATATATTAGTTTCCTCTTAGTTCATAAGGCATCTGCAAGTTTTTGTGCTAGTTGTGTTCATCTAACGGCTTGCTCTTTATGCTGTACAATTTTCACAGTCAAGTACCCAGGGACAACCTTTTTGTGTGCAGGATATACACAGATACTGTACATTGTAAATTTTTAGTAAAAAGTCTGGCAATGTAACTCGGAGCTCAGCGAGAGAAAAAATAACATGGACTAACCTTAAATCATTCAAGCAATCTCTTACATCTTGGCCAATTAGCTGGTGATGGGAAGAAAACTAAAAACAAGTATGTTTATAACCAATCTGAAGCCCTGATTATGGCATCAGATAGATGAAAGCAGCACATAGATCATTAAACAACTTGCTAGTACAGAAAATGCCTTGTTTCCCTGTGTTAATTTACTGCCGGTTTGCTGATGGGACAGGGAGAGAAAAATATCCTTGGTGATGTACAGTAATAGGCGAGCAGATTGCTTCATTCGAGGGAGTGCGGGTTTTCTGATAGCAGGTTAGGCTTCTGATGTGAGAGTGTGTGAGTGGACAAGGGAGAGTGATAGGGAGAGAGCCCAGTCTCTTTGCCTACAATGCAGATCATTAGAGGCAGGATGACCTGGCCAACGTCCTAGCTCACTAGCCTCAGATGGCACAGAGCAGGCCGAGCTGTTCAGCTGGCAGAGAGACAGCCAGGACCAGGTGAGTTTGGCTCCCTCTCCCTCTCCTCACTTGATATCCTTTGCTTCAACCACTCCTCCCTTTCTCGCAGCATGATTTGCCCACTGAGTCTGGTTACCCCTGACTGAGCAGTGAGTTGGGCGTGTTGCTTGGCATGGCTAGCTGCGCTTGCTCCGGATTTGCATGAGTAAGTAGTCTCCCATGTATCAGACACCACTGACCTTAGCTTTGTTCAGGCGGACAAGGTGAACACTGCATTCACTGCTAGCTTTCTTAACTGTTCTATAGCACCTGGGTCAATGACATGACACTCATTTGTTTTATCCGGTCGAGTAATAATACATTTATTCAAAATGAATAATAAAATTGCATTTAATGCTTACAATGACTTGAATACGCCTCTTCTGAAGAATTCATATTCTTAATTTATGTCAGTGGGGATTTAGCTCGGCTTCCCCTATAATGTCAAAAAATGAATGAAGACGTTCATCTCAAAGACAAGTTCGTTTAGAATCTGCTAAATATAGCAGATCGGCTGACTCGATTTCATACTATAAAAAGTCACTGACGCTGAAGCTATTCGAGCTCAGTTTCATTGCGGATTTTGCAAGTGTAGTCGAAAAACAAACTGCTGCAACCTATTTCTTGGCGAAATTGCTAGCCAATTTTCATCATACATTTCACACAATTATACATTCATACCTTTATTTACAGGTGAAACTCGAAAAATTTGAATATCATGCAAAAGTTCATTTATTTCAGTAATTCAACTTAAAACATGAAACTAATATATTCTATAGAAAATTACATGCAAAGTGAGATATTTCAAGCCTTTAGTTAGTGTGTAATGTTGCTGTTTGAGCTTAATAAAAGAATTTGCAAGGTTACAAAGCTCAAAGTCCACTCCAAAGGGAGATGTTTTACTTAACAGAATCCACTTTTTAAGAACTAGGGCCTACAATGAACGGCTCTTTTAGACTACAACATGATTTTTCTGGATCTTATGAAGTCACAATGCCACTCATTTAAATAATCCCCGCCCACGCAATACGCAAAAAAAAAAAAAAAAAAGTGGATGCAGCCTGTTTGAGCTGCATTAGAGAAGACAGTATTTTCGCTATTTGTCACAGAGACATTGTTTTTTCAATGTCATTTCCAAAATTCCATTGAATTTCCAAAACTCATTTGTTTAACCTTCCTAAGGCTGACCAACTTAGAGTGGTTAACTTAATTTAAACACTGTTCCTGAACATTAAAACCCAAGCGTTTATCTGTGTGCTGTACATTTTATGGAGAACCGCTTGTTTTCTGTTGCTTTTTTAAGCTCTCGCTTTTGTAAAACGGTTTACCGCTCCTTAGGAAGATTAACCATTTGTTTTGTGATCGATTACTGTATTACTTTAGTTTTCCGACAAATATCACAATTAAATGGTGGATAACATCTTATCTATAATGTATAAAGAAATTACAAAACACATACCACCCTGAAACATCCTGTGAAATCCTTGCTTGCAAAGTCTGTGCGTGAAATCCGTTAACATTGTCAGGGTCTGAATTGGGCTCGAAGTGGTTTGAAATTAACGCCATAATTAATATTTACATCTGAGTAGAGCTTGTGGTTATGAAGGGGCATGTTATTTCACGAACACACGCTAAGCGCTGCCAATTACAACACACTGGGCCAGCAAACCAATCACATCACATTTTGTATTTCAGAAGGAGGGGCTTGTCGCGGATTCGGGCGTGAGGGGGAATCGAAATTGGCGTGTTCAAGCCAGACTGTGGAGAAGGGTGCTATAATAATATAAAATATTTGAAAAATAATGTGTTTTTTGAACAATCTAACATGAAAACATATTCTAGTATACCCCAAAAACAATATCAAGACTTCGTAAAAGGGCATAATAGGATAATTATGTGGTATGATTCCCTGATAACCTCAGGGCTGGACTGGAACAAAAAATCGGCCTGGGCACTATATGTGATGCGATCTGGGAAAACCCGTCGGATGTCGCGCTGGGCCGTTTTCAGTAAATTCCAAAATAGTTTGAATGTCAGTTTTTTTGTCAAATTTTTTTTTCCATTAAATTATTATTCTATAACATCTTTTCTCTTATCTCTGAAAATATCTTGGCAAAATTCCCTTGTTTAGTGCAGAAAAACAGCGATTTATAGTGTCAAGCTGAAAATACTCTCTTTCTCTAATGCATTCTATGCGACCATTAACGCCCGGCAGAGGTGAAAAAAACAAACAAAAAAAAACAATCGCCGTATATCCCATACACCTGTCCGTCTCGTAACACTACAAAGATAGTTTACCTTTAAAATAAACCGCATACATGTACAGTGAATGTGTATAGTGCGCATTTCGCGCCAATCCTGTTTAAACTATAACGTCACGCAGTTTCATAACAATCGCGAGATGGACGCGTCTCAACGGTGACAGTTATTTAAACCTGTTTTTCTCAAAATTCCGTTCCAGAAAATCATAGAGATCGGCCGACTTCAGATAAACATAACTTCTGCTAGCAACAAGCTATGATAAAAATAAAAACAGATTTGGAAAGGGCTTGATACCAGCATCCATATGATATCAAAACCTGTAATAGGTAAAATTTCACCATGTGGTGGGTTTTCCCAGATCGCATCACATATGATCATAAACACCACCCATCTTTGCACACCCTTAATTATATGCATACTGTCAGGATTCCATCACCATCTCCTTCCACTCGTTCCCTCACTCCGCCCACTCAGTCATTCACACGCTCATTGTCACCTGATTACTAATCACCGTCACCTGGACCTCATCATCAATTCATCCATATATCCCTGCTACGAACATTCAATCATTGTCTGATCTCGTCTACACATGATTCAGACCCTCTGCTATACTTACCTGTATACTTACCTTCGATCCCGATCTTCTCAGCCAGTCTTCATTCCGCCTGCTCAGGAGCTCCATCATCATCATCTGCAAAAGAAAGAGAGAGAGAGACTTGGTTACACTTCAGTTAAGCTATCATCTGATATTCAACTTACTATTTAATTACCTGTTAAGCTGTACCGATCCATTCTGCAAATTAAAGCATTTAACTTACCATCCTGTCTGCTTCGTCTATGCCAAACCTGACAGAAGATCAGACCACCATGCAGAATCCATCGGGATCCACAGCGAATTCACCTGTCAATCCGATCGCCATTCATCAACCCACCTCTTCAGCTTCACTTCCTCAAGCGCCCGTTGCTTCGTTCACTGCCTCAGCGTGTCCCATGGCCCGACCAGCGACATTGTCCAGTGAGGCGGAGGACTGCAGTGGGTTTCTACTTCAGGTATCTTTGTATTTCTCCATGCAAGAACATCAATTCATTAACGATTCAGCTTGTGTTGCTTTCATCATTTCACTATTGTCTGGGCAAGCACTTCAGTGGGCACAGTCTCTATGGAATTCGAATTCGGAAGTCGTCAAATCCCTCTCCGGTTTCATACAACACTTCAAAGAAGTTTTCGGTCAAACAGCTGCCGATCTTTCAGTACATGATCAACTCTACAATCTTCGTCAAGGCCAATCTTCAGTGAGTAATTTCTCCTTATGATTCCACACCTTAGCGGCATCCAGTGGATGGAATGAGGCAGCATTGATCACAGCTTTTCGTCATGGTTTGAATCCTAACATTCTTCAGTTGATGGTGGTTTACGACGACAGCCTAGGAATTGAGAAATTAATTCAAAAATCCATTCAAGTTTCGCAAAGACTATCAGCCTGTGATTCTCCGATTCCCACTGTATGTCCTCCGCCCACGGTTCCATCAGTCACTCCTCCAGCACCAGAGCCTATGGATCTCGGCTCCGCCCATCTTCCAGCTTCAGAGCGTCAACGACGAATTCTTCATAAACTCTGTCTCTATTGTGCATCTGATAATCATCTTCTCAGCACTTGCCCTGTTCGACCTCCATGCCCAGCGGTAAGCACAATTCAAGTCTCACCTAAAATTGAAGCTTTAAATCGCATCAATGTATTAACTTCTCGTATTTGTGTCTCAGCACAAGCCCTTATTGACTCAGGTTCGGCAGGGAATTTCATTTCCACCCAGCTTCTCCAAAAATTGAACATCCGCAAACATCGCAGTTCTCAAGACCTTCATATACAAACCATCCAGGGAAAACCGTTGGGTCGAGGTCGAATTCGTCATTGTTCACCTACTCTGACGCTGCGCATTGGTTGTCTTCATTCAGAGGAGATTTCTTTTTTAGTGCTGGAGGAGTCCACCGCTGAGCTCATCCTGGGATGCCCCTGGTTAGTTCAACATCAGCCGACGCTCCACTGGAAAACGGGTGAAGTATTGCGTTGGGGTGAGTCCTGTCATTTGTCCTGTCTATCATCCATCAAGAAAATACCTTCATCATCATCAACGCCTCAGAAAAGGTCCAAAGTTCCTATTTGCTCCACCTCAGTTGAGAGCCCTGAAGTACAGCATCAAGTAGAGATTCCAGTGGAGTACCAGGCGTACCAGGATGTGTTCAGCAAGAAACTGGCTACTAAACTACAACCTCATCGGCGATGGGACTGCGCAATCGACTTGCTACCTGGAGCCACTCTACCTAAAGGTCGTATCTATCCACTGTCCATCCCGGAGCAGAAGGCCATGGAGGAGTATGTGGAGGAGGCTTTACAACAACAGTTCATCCACACATCGACCTCCCCTGCCGCTTCAAGTTTCTTCTTTGTGGGTAAGAAGGACGGAGGCTTGAGGCCCTGCATCGATTATCGCCATCTCAACTCTCAAACCGTCAAATACAGTTATCCCCTTCCTCTGGTCCCAGCTGCCTTGGAGCAGGTGCATGGGGCTTGCATATTTTCTAAACTAGACCTTCGGAGTGCATACAACTTGATCCGTATACGGCATGGAGATGAGTGGAAGACAGCGTTCGTCACCCCATCTGGCCATTATGAATATCAGGTTATGCCCTTCGGGCTGTTAAATGCTCCAGCGGTCTTCCAGGGGTATATGAACGAAGTGTTCCGTGAGTACCTCAACCGCTCTGTGATTGTCTACATTGACGATATTCTCATCTATTCATCTTCAATTGCTGAACACCATCGTCATGTCATTCAAGTACTAGAGAAACTGAGAGAAAACAAGCTTTACCTGAATTTGGACTGCTATAACTGAATACATACCAACTCCTATTCATTAAAACCACTAATGCCATGTAATGAGTGAGTATAGGAACGAGTGAGAGTTAACAGATGAAATAAGTAAAAATTTGACATTTATTAATACAGTTGAACTATACTCCACAGTGGTGATTTTGTGCATTTTAATGTTAAATTCATCAATCTGGTGCACTTTGAGAGTTCAAAATTAAAAGCTTAAACCCATATTCAGTGTGCAAATTAAACAAAGAAAAATTCAAACCTCTTTTAGTTACAGTGTCTATTTACATTACACCTACTACATAATAATAGTTATAATATTAATCCAATGACAGTAATAGCCATATTTAGTAAAACAAATGCACTAAAAAATAAAGGAAACCTTCATAAGTAGTTTTGTACCAATTTCTATACTTGAAAGAGATAAGCACATGATCTTTTATTTTGACGCAAACTGCATCAAGCTTTTATTTTGGCGGAGAACGTCTCGGTTACGTATGTAACCCTTGTTCCCTGAGTAGGGAACGGAGACGTTATGTCGGATGACGACGAATGGGGTTTCGCTTAGAAAGCCTGTCATCTTCGAGTATATAAAACGAGCCAATGGCAATGAAATGCCATGGGTCTGCGGAATTTGCATAGCGTAAGTCCGCCCCACATCATGGGTATATAAGGAAGTACGCTGGCAACATGCAGATATGTCTTCGCTGAGGAAACGAGACTGAACTCCGGCGTTCCAGCGGTACAGCGGAAGTGGCAGGGAGACGTAATGTCTCCGTTCCCTACTCAGGGAACGAGGGTTACATATGTAACCGAGACGTTCCCTTTCGTGGTCACATCCGAGTTACGTCGGATGACGACGAATGGGGTTCCCAGTCTAATCACGCCACCTCGGCTGTCTTCCAGTGCCCTGCGTAAGTCTGAGCTCCCTGTCGTGAGACTGGCATGGATGAAGGACTCCTACTTAACACAGCAATACCAAGGTACACTGGGAAGCATATCTCAGTGGAAATATGCAATTATGCCCAGCCCAAAGGGGGGGACTTGGGATACACATATGACCCTGGGGGGGCTGTATATGGATTATCACTGGGGTGTCCAGCCGTAGGTGGAATATTTCAACCCCAGGAGTGGCAAGGTGGCTTGCCGAGGGAAAACACATGCTCAGAGAGGCTTACAGTGGAAATACACGTGGGGGTTGCCCAAAGGGGGAACCATGCACATGGAGGCACCTAGCCAAGCGCGAAAGCTGCCGGTGGCAAAACTCTGGCGTTGACGTCGACAGTGCTGGAGGAGACTCAGGGCTAATTAGGCTCATCTGAGGAAATATCACATGTATCCCGTCCGTGGAGAAGAATGGCGAGCAAGCGAAGACACCTGAGCAAAATCTAGTACCGGCTAGTTGAACATGAGAAGAAACTGGCTAGTACCGGCTATCTAGTACCGGCTAGTTGTACATGAGAAGAAACTGGCTCCACTCGGAGACTATAGAATCTCGCGAATGTGTTGGGTGTCGCCCAGCCTGCAGCTCTGCAGATGTCTGTTAGCGAGGCGAGCCCAAGAGGATGCCACACTCCGGGTGGAGTGGGCCGTCACACCAAGGGGGGCACGGTCGACCTTGCTGCTGGTAAGCCAAAGCAATGGCGTCCACTATCCAGTGAGACAACCTTTGCTTGGAGAGAGCCTTTCCCTTCAGCTTCCCACCATGACAGACAAAGAGCTGATCTGAGGTCCTGAAACACTGCATTCTGTCTACGTAAGCACGGAGTGCGCGTACTGGACAGAGCGGTGCCAAGGCTGGGTCTGCCTCCTCCAAGGGCAGCGCTTGCAGGTTCACCACCAGATCTCGAGTGTGGGAACCTTAGGCACATATCCAGGCCGGGGTCTCAGGTCTCAGCCAATTTCTTCAACCGAAAATGCCTGCAGGTCCCCTACCCCTTGATGGAGGCCAATGCAACCAGGAGCGCTGTCTTCATTGACCCTACTGGTGGTAGGGTACTCAAACCTGCCTCGTCCCGTCCAGGAGCCACACGTGGAGGTTCCAAAGATCGGGACGAGGGTGCCATAGGGTGCCCCGTCCCTGAGAAAGCAGGTCTTTCCTCAGGGGGATAGGCCAGGGAGGTGCTGTCGCGAGGAGAACTAGTTCTGGGAACCAGGTGCGGTTGTGCTAGTACGGGGCAACCAAAGTGACCTGCTCCTCGTCCTCCCTGATCTTGCGCAAGGTCGGCGCAAGAAGGCTCACTGACGGAAACGCATACTTGCGGAGGCCCCGCGGCCAGCTGTGCGCCAGTGCATCCGTGCCGAGCGTGCCCTCGGTCAGGGAATAAAACAGGTCGCAGTGGGACGAGTCGTGGGAGGCAAACAGATCTACCTGTGTGTCCCCGAACTGATCCCAAATCTTCTGAACCGCTGGGGATGGAGTCTCCATTCTCCAGGGAGAGGCCGAAACTGAGACAGCTCGTTGGCCGCACGGTTCAGGTCTCCCGGGATATAAATGGCTCGAAGCGACCTCAGATGCTTCTGACTCCATTTGAGGAGGTGGCGGATGAGTTGCAACATACGGCGGGAGCGCAGACCACCTTGTCGATTGATGTACGCTACTGTCGCGGTATTGTCTGATCGGACTAGTACGTGCCAGCCCCTGAGCAACGCACGGAAGCGGTGCAGGGTGAGACGTACAGCCAGCAACTCGAGGCAATTGACATGCCAAAGGCGCTGGGGTCCTGTCCAGGAGCCTGTAGCAGCATGTCCACTGCACATGGCGCCCCAGCCCGTGGTGGAGGCATCTGTTGATACAACAACATGCCAGGAAACTCGTTCTAAGTGCACTCCGGCCTATAGAAAACTGAGATTCGTCCATGGGGTGAATGTCTGACGGCAGGTCAGAGTCACTGGGACTCGGAGCGTCCCGTGTTGCCATGCCCACCTCGACACTCGATCGTGAAGCCAAAGCTGAAGTGGTCTCATATGAAGCAATCCGAGCGGCGTTACTGCGGCTGTGGATGCCATATGCCCCAGGAGCCTCTGAAATAGTTTCAGCAGAACCGCACTCTTGCCCTCGAACTGATGAAGGCAAGTCAGCAGTGGCTGCGCGCACATGGCGACTGAGTCAATTTCCATACCGAGAAAAGAGATCCTCTGCACGGGGCAGAGTTTGCTCTTCTCCCAGTTGAGCCGAAAGCCCAGACGAGCTAGGTGCTAGCCCGAATGGGAGAACTGGGCATCCTTCTGGTCAATGGAATCAAGCCCGCCTTGTGATGCTGTGAGTGACATGACATTATCTGTTGGAGTCCCGAATGAAAACACTGGGTCACCGAGAGGAACCAGGCACACACAGAAGCCCCACGGTTTGCGATGTGGAGGGGGGGCGTGGCCCGAGGAAAGCTCGTTGGAATTATGCTACACCATAACCCTCAGATCACCCTGGCCACCAGCCAAAGTATCCCCTCTCGAGGAAGAGATAGATTGGGGTGTGGCAGTGGGGACTCTCACACAGAGATCATTGAGTCTCGATCTATAAACATCGCAATGGTTATGTTCCCGCAATGAAAACATGACTCATCCACGAGGGCTGCCGAGCGTGATTAAGCCCAACACGCGAAACAGCGCTCGTGACAGTTAGACAGATGAGTCACGCGCCCACATCCAGAAAATACACGGGCGAGCCCTCATGACATGGCCTAAGTGTTTTGAAAGTAGTTCTGCTTACCGCGGACTCTACACTCTCTCATCTCTCTCCTGATCCACCTCACTATCCTCATCATCACAGGAGCTGATGAAGGTCAGAAAACATATATTTTGACACATAAAGCGTCTGCTTTAAGGGCCTGGTTCTATTTTTTCACGCTATTTCTCTGCACATTCCTTGCGTTTCTTCTCCATCTATTTTGACAGATACACACTGACACTGCTGCACGCTCGCTCACTCGTTTAAAGTTGTGATTGGGCCAGCCCAGTGTCAAGCAAGAAAAGAACCGATGGGCTGCTGATCTATGTGTTTCATGGGCTGGTCTGTCAGAAAAAAAATAAAAAAAAAAATAACACTGACTTTTTTTGACCAATGCATTACACCGGTACAAACCCAGCGCCGCCAATTAAGCAAAACAAAACAAAACGAATGGGCCACCGATGTACAAATTGTATGGGCCGTTAAAAAAAAATAAATAAATAATAATAATAAAAATGATGTATGAGTAAGAGATGTATCAGCCCAAAAAGTACGTCGGCCCACCGGGAAAATGCCCGGTAAGCCCAATGGCCAGTCCAGCCTTGGATAACCTAGATATATTTATGAATGATTACGTCATGGTATTTGTAGAAGATATATGTAAACTTTTTTTTTTATATATATATATATATATATAATGATTATATAAGATACAACTCAAATATAGTTATCAAAACTCTATGACGTGTTCTAAAGTAGATTTTTAAGATTTGTTTTCTTTTAAAAACACTCATACATCATTGAACCATCTATATCAGAGCTCTCCCACCATAACTCCATTGTTCCTCCCTTTTATTGTCTTTTCAGTTTGACGAAGTGAGCTAGAGGAATATCAATATGCTCAGTACGTGTTATACATTTAGACTGGGTGACTTAACACACTCCTGGGGCATTTCATCAACCTACGGTCTCTCTTTTTTACTCCCATCAGTTGTCACAGTCTTTGATGCTGAGAGAGCAAACACATTCTGGTAATGCAGGATATATGTATAGTCAGAGCTTTGAGATACCTGTCTCGCAGCAGCACGCTGTTTCATGTGGTTTGTTGTGAGAATATCTGCAGAGTTAAGGGGAGTTAAAACACAGAAGCTGTCAAATTACTTGTCATACCTGCTTGTTTGTGCCGTTGTGCACTCTGCAGACTGCCAGTACACATTCTCATTAATTAGCCTCTATCTTTTTACATTGCCACTTGCTCCCAGAGCAGTTTAAAAACATATCTGTAAAAGTCAAAGCAGACTTAACAAGCAGTCCTGCTGTGGTGTGTAAGCAAGCGCGCTGAGAGTGTGTACTCCAAGCAGGGAAGCCTGTGTGGTGACGAGAACATATCAATAGCATTATGCACACATTGCTATGCCTGTCCGTCTGACCCTCTTCACACTTGAACTCATTATGGAGTCTACTTTGAAAAATGGCACGTTATTTTAGTTTTATTTAGTTTGAACATGGACCATGCACAGTCATTATGCCAGAGATGGTATAAAGCTAATTTGCAGTCCCTGAGCAGGAATGATGTTAAAAAAAAAAACATTAACCACATATTCCATAAACGTACAGATCAGTGATCACATTATTGATTTGTCTTAAGCCACTTGGCATGTTTGGTTCAATTAAACTTTTAGTGCAATTCATTTGAATAAGTGTGAATGCTGCCATTCGAACCCTAGTGTGCACCAAACAACTTGTAAAGGTGGGCCTTGGTCCGCTTACAAACGAACATGGACCAAAGATATCTAAACAAACATCTAAACAGGATGCGATGTCACAAGATGCGACCCTAAAAAGGACAGAATGCTCAAGCACTTGACTTCATTTTCTTCTTGAACACTTTCTACAAACCTGTTTTTTTCTCGCCATAGGAGCTATGTCACCCATTACAGTTCGGTACAGGAGTCTGTCTCCTTGCTGCAGATCTTCTTCTGAGTGTAAACCTTTACATATTTTATAAGCTCTTCATGAGTTCTCAGCTGGTAAAAATACCATGTACGCAGCTCAGCACACAGCATTGTTTTGAATGTATGGTAAGTTCTGTTGCAAAATATGTCATAAAAGCCTTCTTCTTTTTTTTTATCTTTAGGTTCAGAGTTAAAAATGACATTGTAAAAGCTAAGCAAACCAGGATTAAATGTACAATTGTCTTTTTTGGACTAAGAGAACTGAAGTACAAGTGTAAACACACTTTAAGTGTATAGTTTTAAAAAGGCTAAATGATCAGGTATCAACATCAAAATTGTAGAAAAAAAATAATAAAAAAGAGGGAAATAATCATTGTCCAAGCATTCATCTTTAACTAATGCCCTGGTTTCCCTAATGTTATCCATACAGAAAGTCATAATTGTTTAGGAGGTGGTGCTGAAAGATCATGGATTTACATCAATCACATATCAAATCACATTTAAAAAAATTATACTTTTTAATAACACTGCAATGATGGTAGGCTAACTCCTTGGGTTTTTTTTTTCACAGCTTGTTTGTAGAATGGTTTTATCGTGTGAGTTAAAAGAATTTGTAGATGCATTATAGGGGTGTTAAAGAAAAGGAGTGAGGGTTGGATTAAATACTCCTGGCTTTCCTTGCATGCTGCATGCTGCTTCCTCTTTCATCGGCTGTCTATTGGCATGACTTGCATGTCACAGCTGATGAGCCCAATGAGTGCCATGTAATATCTGCAAGGGACATTGATGATGTTCAAGGCATATGCCTGGTGATTCGACACAGCTGGCCATGAGGGTAATCCAGAGAAAAAAAGTGAAAGGAAGATTAAAGAACATGCAAGTGACATGAAGGGACGAAAGAGGAGATCTCTTTTTAGTGCTGCCCCACAGGAGAAATTGGGAAATATTTTATATTTTATTACAAACCCCTTTTAATGCTGTGTTCTGGCTGCTGCAGATAGACAATCAGGAAAGTGTTTTGCTTCTGGTCATAATGTCCAGAGATAAAAAAAACAACAACAACAAAACAAAAAAACAGACCTACACATTTATTATAAAGGTCTGGGAATGGTGAAGCCATACAGGTAAAAGATAGACAGATGGATAATTTGCATCATAATGACAATGGGATAACCAAGGTGTTGTATCAAGTAACTGGATAAACAAGCAAATAAATAAATGAACCCACACTGATCATCTCCATTTTTTCCGACTGATTAGAAGCAATCAACAAGATTGGTTGTAAATGCTGTTTCTCAGCAAAGCTCCCTCGGGTCCTGTTTACACCTAGTGTTGTCACGGATGATCTGATCTCAAGTGGTCAGCTGAGATAGATTGACATTACACCTGGAATTAATGCATCTCCAGTGATCTTTGTGATGAGAATTTTTTTATTTTTTTTCATGAGTACATATGTCACAAAAATAAACATAATTTTGACAATAAAAGACTGTAAAAATGCTTACATGCTGCATGCTAAGTTCTGTATATACGACAAAAACAGTAATCATTTAATAAATACTGTTAAATGTATACAGTTTTTGGAAGTGAAAAGACATTCTATAATTTGCAGTGAAAAATTATAAATTGACATTTCCAGAATAAATGTTTATTATTTTAGTGTCGTGTGTTAGATGGTGTTCTGTATTTGTGTGAATGACAATGTGCACCTTCTATATAATTAATATTTACCTCAACTTGTAGAAAAGCTACTTGTGATGAACGTTGATTCATCATGTGGTTTTCTCTTTACCACCTGTGTTTTTAAGGTCAGTGTGTATATATGAAGGTAAAAAGAAAAACATCTGATATTAGCAATTTGCTATATTAACAATCTCAGTTAAAGAAAAATAGGTTTCACTTTATTTTGATGCTCCCTTTAACCCATTCTGTTGACTATAAGTAATGTTGCACCTACATGTCTACTAACTCTCATTAGAGTGTTAGTAGAGTATTAGAAGACTGGCAGGGTAGTTGCAAAGTTACTTATAGTCAGTAGAATATCTGTTGAGGAGCATCCAAATAAAGAGTTAGCAGATATTAAGCAGACAGTCTAATAATACTCTAATGAGAGTTACTTGACATGTAGTTGCAGAGTTACTCATGGTCAACAGAATGTTCAAAGGGGACCAGTAAAATAAGTGTTACCAAAAAATGTTTTTTTTTTTTTAAACTGTAAATTTAAGTTCAGATTGCTTCTAACTTAAAGTTGCAGTATGTTATTTCTCAAAGTCGTTGATATTTGAAATCAACCCAAACAAACACACCCCTCTCTTCATTGCTCCTATTCCAAAGCTCACCCTCCAATCCTAATCGCCCTGTTTCGAGTCTGTCTCGAACCCTGATCGCCGGCATGCGAGGCTGGTGCACTAACAAGGACACTAAACAGTAAACAATGCATTCTCTAGCATTCATCAGCCTGCACAACTCTCACTAGCTGGTCAGCCTGCAAGAGTGGATGTCTATTTATCGTAGCAGAAGTGCAAAATACAAACAAAATAATACTTCACGCAAAATAAAGGGAAGATAATGGACGAATGACAAGGAAGCATAACAAAATTAACATGCATACACAAGAGTAAATACGTATGGAGAAGAATCAAAGTAACCTCCTCATCTGTTTTCAGGCCTTCCCGCTTCGCTTTCTCTAGCGCTGGAAAGCTTTTCTAATATTAACACCGGTCCTAAAGCTCTTTCCTGATCATAACCCTTCATTTTCCAGTGATATTCTCATGAGCTTTTCTCTTTTGTAATGTCTCTCAGCCATCTCTCTTTCTACAGTCTTTCTTCAAATCTCCCTCCTGCTTGTTCTCTCTCCTCCACAGTCATACACCCGCTAATGCTGATTGGCTACACGTTTGTTGTAGTGTCTGGTTGTGTCGGTCCGACCAACTTTCAAACAGCATTTTTCAAAAATCGCTTACCCCACCTTTAAGATCAGATGATTACCTTTTACAGTTGACATGGTTTAAAACATTTGATTTGATGCAATTATTTCACTAATTTTGTCATTAGCATTAACCCAACAAATTTAATATGGTCATATGCATTTCTGACTACTCTCACGAGTCAAGTTTGCTAATTTTTATACTATTGATGCTTAAAGTCATATACATGTTTGCGTATGTAGGGAATAGGAATGTTGTTTGTTTTGTAGTTCTGATGTTCAGTAGCCTATGCATTTTATGTTGTTAGCTTTGGCCACAACCCTAAAATAAACATTTTAGGATTTGAATATATTGTAAAGTTTCAACTTCTTCTCATATGTGGTTGTTTGTTTGTAGGACATTTTTAGCAATTATTTGTTTTGTAACCTCTTAAATTAAAATATATGAACTGAACCAAGAAATGTTTGTTCAAGGCTGATTAAGGACCACATCTTAGATCAGTGCAAATATTGTTAAGTTCATGTATGTAGCACCACACAGAATTTCTGAAATAATAGAGACCAATTTGTCTATGTTTCTAATTTGTTTTTGTGGCAAGCAGGGCAGGGCTGAGAGCCGTGGTAACGGAGCGAGGCCAATGACGCGAAGGTTAATAAACGTCACCTGCACGCCACACCAGTCTCGAGTCCCATGTAGGAGCTCCAGAAGGATAAGAGGAGGAGTGACGACAGTGGAAGACGAGAGAAGACTAGCCCTAGACACTCCATAATCATGCCCAGGCCTGATTGAAGAGGTGGGTGCGGTTCAATTGGGCTTGGGCGGGGATCGCATTGGGCGGGGAACGCTTGTGTGTGCGCTACTGTCATCATTAGGATAGCAAACTTCTTCTATTACAACTTGGATTGAACACTTTTCTATATAATATAAAAGGCTCCAATTTAGAGCAGCAAAGCGATTATGCACATCCCATGCGCAGAATGATGCACTTGAAGCAATGCGAAGTCACAGCGTGCAGTGCTTCGCATTGAAAAGTTCAAAGCACAAAGCAAAGAGATATTTGATGCTTAGTGTATTATATCTATGCAACAGTTTATTGAGCCTTTTCTTTTAACAGTTTTAAATTTCAGTTATAGTCGCATGAAGAACAATTCAGATTTAGATTTAGAAAGCGCAATAACCTCCAGCAAGATAAAGTCGTTTTATGCAAACCATAGACGTTTATCTACAAATAAAGTGTAATAATGGGAACACTGATCTTGGAGAGAGTGTCATCGTGTTACTGTTGTAACCGAACGTGATGCGCTGTTTGAATGCTGAATGGATAATGACTGAGGAGAGATGAGTTAACCATCCATTAACTTTAACTTAACGACTTAAATATTCATTTTTACCTCACATTATGCTATCAAATGACTTTAGAAGTCTTGGAATATAGTGCACGGAAACTTTATGGTGCTTTACAATGTTTTTTATGCATTTAGTGGGGCTTAACAATAACACAAAAATATGCACGATATGGCTGTGTACAGTATATGGCCTACATTCATTCTGCCGTGACCAATCAAGTGAAAATTGCTCGGCGGCATAAATGATAAATCTGTTAGGCTCTTTGCGAAAGCACTCTTCTTTCTGTTTTCTTCAAAACAAAAAGATGACGTAAGCATGCTCTGAAAGTTAAGTGCAATGTGAGTGCAGGCCAGCAGGGGAGGGGGGACCATTGCGCCAGGGCACGGTACAAGGCAAACAAAGTGCGAGTACTTTATTTTCGTTTTTTTGTTTGTTTACTTTTGGATTAAAGTTTGTTTAAAGGGGGGGTGAAATGCTCATTTTTACTCAATCTCCTGTTAATCTTGAGTACCTATAGAGTAGTATTGCATCCTTCATATCTCCAAAAAGTCTTTAGTTTTATTATGTTTATAAAAGAAAGATAGGCTGTACCGAGTCTTTCCGGAAAAAAAACGAGCGGCTGAAGGCGGGCCGTGTGGGCGGAGCTAAAGCTGTGCTAATGCGCCGAGCTAACAACACAGAGACATTTGAAGCAGTTTTACTCACCGCCCGGTTCCAACGCACGACCGCGAACCTTTATCATTGTGACTGCTCGATCCTTAAAGGGATAGTTCGCCCAAAAATGATATTTAAGCCATGATTTACTCACCCTAAAGCCGTTCGTGATGCATATGTCAATCTTTTTTCAGACGAACACATTTTCAGTTATTTTAGAAAATGTCTTAGATCTTTCAGTGGTTATAATGGGAAGCAATGGGGTCCAGCTGATTCAAGTCGGAAAATGAACATGCATCCTTCTTAAAAATAATCCATCCGGCTCCAGGGGGATAAACGAAGGCCTTCTGAGGGTAATCCGTGCGGTTTTGTCGTATAAATATACATATTTAAAACTTTATAAACTAAAATAACTGGCTTCCGGTGGCGGTCGGTGCGCGTTCACAGAGATGAATGCTGGTGTATGACGTATGACGTAGCGTCGTGACGTAGAACGAACGTTGAGTTTTGTTTTGCTCTGCTCTCTGGCTCCGCTGTCACGTTCGTTCTACGTCACGACGCTACGTCATACGTCATACGCCAGCATTCATCTCTGTGAACGCGCACCGACCGCCACCGGAAGCCAGTTATTTTAGTTTATAAAGTTTTAAATATGTATATTTTTACGACAAAACCGCACGGATTACCCTCAGAAGGCCTTCGTTTATCCCCCTGGAGCCGGATGGATTATTTTTGAGAAGGATGCATGTACATTTTCCGACTTGAATCAGCTGGACCCCATTGCTTCACATTATAACCACTGAAAGATCTAAGACATTTTCTAAAATAACTGAAAATGTGTTCGTCTGAAAAAAGATTGACGTATGCATCTCGAATAGCTTTAGGGTGAGTAAATCATGGCTTAAATATCATTTTGGGGCGAACTATCCCTTTAAGCATTAGACGATCTGCAAATCCGTCGATCTGGGCTTTGTTTATAAAACAAGCATCGTCGAAATGCAGGGAACAAACAGTCTTGCACAACCTTGATGCTCTGAAAAAACAAACTCCATCCACTGCTCCCTTAACGCTGGGTTCTTTGGGAATCTGTGCAGGGTTGTCTTGCCCTGGCAACCAAAAACCCACTTCTTTGGTGACATTGACTTCCTAAAGCCGAGCATAGCGCTTTGATGGGCGTACTGCTTTCGCTCTCTCGCTCTGGTCTACGGTGGCGCGCGAGCCTGCGTCCTTCCGGAGAAGTGCCCTTAGGACCCGTATAAGGAAATTTTGAAACTTTGTCCATGTTTAGCATGGGAATCCAACTCTTTAACAGTGTAAAAAACTCAGTATGCATGAAATAGCATTTCACCCACCCTTTAATGTTCTCGGGTTCCCGCCTTTTCCTTCCCTGAGCCTTTAACCTTGTTATAGTTTATTATGAGATTTTTTTTCCACATTTCAGTTTCAAAATTTCAAGCTATAATGCTATTTTGTATTTTATATATATATATATATATATATATATATATATATATATATCAGATGTCATTCGCTGTGCATTGCTTGTCAAAGATTACTTCACTTTTAAAACATCATTAATATGTAATGCCCATTTTTCAGTGAGTCGACCAATGAATGTGCTGACATGCTAACTTCACACCTCTCAATACCCACGGAGAGTTTCAGGATGGATTCAAGCTTGAAGGAGAATAAAAGGCCTGTGGTTTGGGAGGGAATCAATTTTTTCACCATGCCTGGTGATTTTCAATGGAATCCCTAAAAGCAATAGAAGAGCGTAGAGTATAAGATCTGGATTGAGTGGCAAATGTACTTTTTAGCCCATTACTGAGACAAGTGTATAAACCCTTGAGGTCTCTCCTTTACATGTGTAAATTTCACTGACTTCAGTTCCCCTTTTGAAGATGAGACAGAGGTCATGTAAGACTCGGAGGCATTTGTCCCACTCCAGCCTTTAACCCACATCTCACAGTATCTAGTTCAGTTGTCTGAAGCGACTACAGTCGACCTCACTACATGATTTTTCTGACAACTCCAAACATACATGTGTAAAATAAGCAATTGCTTGTGAATATATATGTCATGTTAATATATTTTTACATGCTGCAGTAGTTACAGTAGGTAAAACATTGGCATTCAAGATTGCATGCTGACTAACTGTGACTCAGACCGAAGGAATATTTCGTGTGCATAATGAATACCGTATAAATTATGAGCAGCAGAAACAAAAGATTATGTGCCTGGCATCCAGAGCAAAATCACACAGCCTTGGTTGTATGTCATCTACCATTAGCTGAGATCATTTTTCTACCACCTTCTTTGATTGAGAGCCCATTGAGAATATTTGTGCTTGTGAGAAGTTCCACAGAGGTTTCTGATTTAAATTGGACCTGTCATGATGTAGTCTGCGCTGAGCCGTGATGACATAAGTACATGAGATCAGTCAGATTGGTGTGTTTGATGCAGAGCAATGTTCTCGCCTCCCCGTTCATTACTCCTCTTGCATGCAAATAAGCTCCTGTTGTGGCAGTTCTAGTGAGACCTTTTAACAATTAATATAAAATATGCTAAAGGGAATACATTAAAAGGCTTACGTGAATCGATATGGACAGCATAATGCAAATCTTCTCTCTTTTCTAAAGGTCATATATGTTGATTTGTGATGGAAGGGAAGCACAAGGCCCTTTTCTCAGCTTGTAGACATGGAGACCTTTTGGCTTATTTTATTGGGATCGCTCGGTTCTTGTTTTGCATCAATCTAGGCAGACTAAATTGTTATTTTTGTTCTAAAAACTTTACATGGTCAGGATATTATTCTGTCCTCTCCAACTTCTGATATCATATTTACAAACCCTATACTGTTGATGAATCTGGTCAAAATAGTACAGTTAAACTAAAGTTCAAAACTTTGGAGTTAGTACAATTTTTTTTAAAATGTTTTTGAAATAGGCCTAAGTCATTTATGCTCACCAAGGCTGCATTTATGTGATTAAAAAACAGTAATATTGTTAAATTATTGCAGAGAAAAATAACAAAATATTAACTAATGATTTTTTTTTTGTAACAATGTAAATCACTTTTGATCAATTTAACACATACTTACTAAAAATCTATTTTATTTTAAAAAACAAGACCAACCACAGGTAGAAAACAAAAGAATAGGAAGAATCATCAGACATTCCTTGTGAAATAAAGGTTCATTGCATTTATTCAGTCATCAAAGATTAAATTATTGTTATGCAGAAAAAAATATACTTCATCACTGATACACAATGATGAAGTGACGTTTCACTCATAGTTACCACAGGCAGAAAACAAAAGAATAGGAAGAGTCATCAGACATTCCTTGTGAAATAAAGGTTCATTGCATTTATTCAGTCATCAAAGATTAAATTATTGTTATGCAGAAAAAAATATTGTTATAAAACAAAAGAATAGGAAGAGTCATCAGCAAAACTTGAAATGGCTCAGCGATTTACTGTAGAGCAAGCACTGAACACAGTAAAATATGATAGTCACTGTCACTTGATGGTGGATCTGGTCAAGAAGCTGTCAGCGATCAAAATATTGTTTTTTGAAGATGTTGAAAATTACAGTTTTTAGAATATGTTTGAGATTGTGAATATGTGCCAGTTGCTGAATATACTGGGAAATGAGCTCTGACGGGGACAGTGATGATGGTATAAAACATCTGCTCAAACTGAACCCTTCCCAGATCCAAAAGGTAACAAAATATGCTTTATTTTATTCTTCTGTACTCTAATATCTGGAGAGTTTTATATAATTGCGGCAGGCAGAGTTCCATCCATGTAAGATATAGATCTGGGTCGCTAAAGACCTTATGCAATAATCATTGGTGAAACATTCATGCATTTAATGGAAATAATATATAGACATTTGCATCCTCAGAATATTCCTGCATGTAGTACACCTTGTTTTGATCAATTTGTCATTTCTTTCAAAGCTTTTTCTTATCTTATGTGGTTGTATTTTGAAGACGTAGACGTAGACGCTGATTGTACCGTGGATGCGTAGATTTACTTCACATAATCTACAAAAGTCGTTCACAGCCATGTTCACTCCGGTATTTCGCTCGATGGTTTTGTTTTCGCATCATACATGTGTTTACAGTGGAAGTTAGATGCGGCTGAGCATGCGCATAACACACCCCATAACCAAACGTTATGTGATTGGCTTACGGGTAAGCAATGATTTTAAGCTTCAGACTAGCGCCCCCAGGCAGTAAAGAAAACGTTTTTCTATTACGGAACTCCAGACTCTCTCTACGAAGCAAAGCGAAGTAGCAGAGTCTGGTATTACCAGGCTATCAATTAATGTTGTTAAACTGAAAATGACCAGTTATTATTAGTGAAGTCAAGAAAAAAAATGCAAACACATTTTGTTTTGTTTTTTTCTTTTTTTTACAGATCTAGAGACTTCAATGATGGATTTCAAAAAAGTTATTTTTGAAGTACAGTGATGACGTGCAGGTGGGAACTGGGACGCTGGTGATGGATACTTGAGCACCTCCGAGATTAGAAAATGCCAGCGACTGTAATGCTCATGTTTAACACATAGGGAATGTGGAAATGAGTATGAATGCATGTAAATAGGCTTTTGATGGATGGGGATATCAGGCCGCTTTTGGAACAAGATTAACATGTGATAAGAGTTATTGTGTGCTCTCTATCATGTGTACCATGGGGAATTATTTAGATTCCAGAATACATGGATGTGATGGACGATTCTCCCTCTGCATGTTTAATGAATAGACTTTACACAGCATTAAATAGTAAAAACTCTGTTTTATATGCATGACTGGTTGCAGCCACTATCTGCTCTTATTTTCAATATGCCAAACATGAACTGGCCAGGACCGACCACTGTAGGTCATCACCATTCACATTGGCAATCTAAAATTCTTCCCTGCTAATGCTTCCTTGGATCAACTAAAAATACAGCTATTTTTATTCTTAAATGCAGTCTGTTAATGACTACTCAGGAGGGTGCTTTGTATAAGCAGCACGCATTTTATTAATGCATTCTTCGGAGGAAGAACCAAAAAATAACAATAATAAAAAAAATTCAAATATGGACCTCGGGAGTCGGTGGTTGTGTCACATCATCAGAAATGATAGTTTACGCTATGCTTTACAGATGCAAAATAATGCTCAGTATTGCGGTGCAATGAACCCGCTGTATTGCATTAGTTTGATGAATGTAAATTTCGGAAGCCATGTTTTAATTTGGCACTGACTGCCAGTCTAAATGAGTTACAAATCACAAGTATAAGATGTGACTGAAGTGACATGAGAGATAAGAGTAATCTGTTCTCAAAGAAATACCCAATGGAAGGACATTCTGACAAGCACTTTTGTCTGTGCAGCAGCATTTGCATGCACGGCAGGCTGGTTTGTTTACCTGAAAGTCTGGTTTGTGTTCTCTGACGCATAACTCCCTTTTTTTCTGTTTTCCCCCTCAGACAATGATTATGTTAAAGAAGATTACGAATCTAAGAGATAAAAAACATAAACGATTAAGCGTAAATGATATTTTAGACGACCACGTCAGTGATATACATGGTACATTTTAGAGCGCATGACTGTTAATATTTTTTTAACCTTTTTTTTTCAGTTTGTGGGCCTGTCTCTATAGCGTTGAATATGCTTTAGTCATTTTCCTCCCACTGACGTTTGGATGTGGGCTTTATGTCAGCCGTAAGCCATTGAGCGAGCACTATAGAGAGTGAAAGATGAGTAATAAACTAGTACCACCCTTTAGAATCTGGAAGTGGAGAAGTGCTGAGAGATTGGTAATTGGGTCAATATAACTATTGTCCACGATAAAAAGGAAAAAAATGTAGTTCAAAACACGTGCCACATACAGTAAGCCCTATATACTCTTTGTATTCAGGTTGGCTTTGAAAATCTTGTACCTTTTTTTTTTTTTTTTTTTTAAGCTTACAGTACATTTATCAACAGCTTTTACGGGTTCTTGTGAAAGCATCAATAGGCAAATGTAGGTCACTTTCAATAAAATGTCAAACATATTAGGAAAACTTTAGCTGTGTTGCTATCTGTCATGAGAGTTAGCAACTAAGCAGCTACTACTCTGAATAGAGCGTTATGCAGCTATTTTTGTTGTAATGTTGAAACCCATAACGCACATAACCCATAACCCAGCATACACAGTTAAAAAAGTCACCCCTTGCCACTGAGATATATAGATTTTTATATATTATTTTTCTTTTCTTTTTTTATGGAACGAAGTGTTGACATAATCGATCACTTCTATTCATGTCATTTACAAAAATAACTGACTTTTCAGGTGTTTAGAAGTTAAATGAGTTAAACAGGTAAATTGCTGATGACTGTTGCTGGTCTGTAGTGGCCATTGGAGAGCTAGACACAATCTGTTGGGCCTACTAAATAGGCACCTGCCAACAGCAATGGATACCGACAGACATTTCCACCCTAACCTCGGCTTTATCCCAGCTTTATCCTAGCTGGCTGGAGTAGGTTGGGATGAGATTGACAGCTCTTCCTCTCTCCTACCCTTAACTCCTTTACTTTTCAAATGCCTTTGTCACTGATGCCTGCTAGCTAGGAGGTCTTCCTCTCGCTGCTCTTCAGCTCTCTTGGAAAAACACTTTCCAAGCTTTCCCGAGAAGTACAAATCTTAAATGCCTCAACTGAATGCATTTCCCCCTCATGTCAGCAAGTATTAAAATGCGGTGTTAGAATAACTGATCCTATCCCATCGGAAGACCATTATATTCCCTGTGCCCACTTGTAGCAGTGACAGGCGCTATATGATGTGTAGACGCACAAACACACACATTCTTTTAGCCACAAAAACACACCCACATGTTCTCACATATGTTATGCCCACAGACTCACACACGCTGGTATTTTTCTGCATTCGTTTCGGTTGTTGAGAAACACGCATTGTCACTGCAGAATGAATGTATTCACTGTTTTTTCCTGGCATTGCAACCATCCCAAGTAACGCAAAAAAATAAAAAAATCTACCCTGGAGTAACATGTAGTATAAATGGAAATCAGGCCTGGATCAGGGGGGCTTCTCCCAGAGGGGATGCAGACAATAGAAGGATGGTTATTTACCTTGCATTAGGCCTAGCATAATGTAAAACACAGTGGCTGGAAGCTAGTGCATGTTCTGTTGATAAAGAAGTGAGTTATAGAAGAGGGAATAACAAATATTTTGGATCAGTAGGTTACAGGAATAATTTAACATAAGCAAATGGGCCTACAAATAATGAAGACATATGCTGCTGGAGAGCGCTTTAAAACAAACAGGCAGTGTATCTTTTATGCATGGCTACATGTGTTAAACACATTTCAGTCCCTGTCATTTTCTCCAAAACAAATATTAATTAAATCCTACAAGAATGCGTACAATATGGACAACTATTCTAAACAAATATTATCTAATGGATTGCTGCCATGCACTTTTCCCCCCTTCCCAACAGATGGAGGATCATTGCTGGACTAGCATACATTCATAATTCTCTCTTCTCATCTCTTCTGCTTAAAATAAAATATTTCCTGCTATGTTGGATTCTCTAATCTGTCAGTGAGCTCAGTGTCTGATGTGATCTCAATCTGCTTTGTGTGAGAGGGGAGAGGGAGCTCTCTTTGCTATGTGGATGGCTAAGCATCATTCAATTGATTTGAGGGCTGGTGTGTGCTCCACCCTTTGGCAAAGATCTAAAATCATGTTGTAGCTTCATTCCCCGTCAGCACGCTCAGCACTTTGAACACGGAGGAGTGGATAGCCCCACTTTGATCTGAAGCCACTGAACTGATACTTTATCAATAACTGCCATTTTGTAAACCTGTGAAGAGTAAAGACAAGCTGAACTTTGACAAATGTCCGATTTGGTTTTCCTTTTTAAGAAATGTAACTATTTGAGGCATGCATTTTTAAGCCTCAAAACAGGAATATAATTATTCCCATTTACTTATTTATTTATTGCATGGTATCCACTCCTATATACAGTTTGGAGTCAGTATATTTTTTTAAAGAAATGATCTTTTATTCAGCAGAGATACTAAATAAATTGATCAAAAGTGACAGTAAAGAAATATAATGATTCTATTTCAAATAAATGCTACTCTTTTGAATGTTCTATTCATCAAAGAATCATGAACGTATCACTGTTTCCATGTAATATTAAGTACACTACTCTTTTCAGCATTGATGATAATAAGAACTAATTATAGAGCAGTAATTCTAAATATTCTGATTTCTGACAGATCATGAAAATTAAGCTTTGCATGGATAAATTGCTTTTAAAAAATATGATAAAACAGAAAACAGTTATTTTAGATTTTAATAATATTTCACACTATTTATAAAAGATGGTAGATCGAGAGATATTAGGTGCTTTCCCTTTTCATCAGCCATGTTGAATTTCTGCTAAACCACATTGGCATATTAAAAGAACTGTTATATTATAGGATAGATAATATATAGAGTAATACACTGAATGGTCAAAAATAGCTTTCAAGGTTCTGTGTTTTGTGGGCTCCTTGCACCAGAGGGTTACTGTAAATACAGATCACTCTCTCTTTCAGGAGTAAAAAGCACAAGATCACTCTTTTTGCTTTTGTCTTATATAAAACAGATGACTTGTTGCTTTGGTACTTCTATAGCTGCTTCTATCTTAGAAAACCCACTGAAAGTGAGCCTTTTACACGAAGTTAAATTGATTTCTTCTGGGCGAAGACAGGATGAAGACTGACCTTCTTTTAGGCATGGCAGAAAAATCTAGATACATGTTTGTGGTATGGCAGAACTCAATAAGTCGAACTGTGTTGTCTCTGCCTGGAGATGTGAAAATTATATTCAGGTGCCGTTATAAATTGAGTAAATTGTTTGTGTTCCTGCTCTCTGCCACAACAGTTGGATGAATAAGGTATACCGATGCACAGACATTCCATATTCCCATCGTGGAGGGCCAGAATAAATGGGAAAGGCAGCCAGTGACAGTTGTAATCTGTTAAAACCTCTGGTCAGCAACTCCCTGGCTCATTTGCTGTGAAAGGGTTTCGCTGATCCCTCACAGTGGCAGAAGGCTGTATTATCACAGTGGACATATGCCCACACAAACACAGAGTCAAATTAAACACAACGTTAGTACTGTTTGTCCTTTATTGCTTTTCAGCCTCGACATGTAAACATGGCAATGCAAACACATCTAGATGTTAGAAGGATTTATTTAGAGGCTTTTAAATTGGTCTTTTTACTGAAAGGCGAAGAGAAGACTCGAGCTCTGCACTGCAGGAATGTTTGTCGAGCATTGTTCAATCAATTTTTGTAGTTGATTGTAGATTCTGTTCTGATCGCAGATTTAGTTTTTCTTTGACAAACTACTGTAGTTTTAGTCTAAACAGACACACACACACACACACACGTTGGGGTTCCATGTTTTATGGGGACATAGACGCAATGGTTTTCATACTGTAAAAACTGTATATTCTATCCCTTTACAGTTTACACTAACCCTACCCTAAACCCATGGCAGTGGCTATTTGCACTAAGTGCAACAGCAATAGATTCTATTTACATGTAAAAATAGCAGTTCTTTCTTTGCAATAAGTGTAGTTAGACGCTATTTATACTTATGAATTGTGACAAATACTATTTGCACCTCAGTGTTGTTGTACATTAAACGGTATGCAATAATGGCTTAATGATTATGTTTATTAAAATGATTTAATGTACGTCACCTTATTGGGACAATAAAGCCCTCCCTAGACCTACTCCAAACCCTAACTGATAAACACTTTATTATTAAACACGTTATACACTTTATTGCACTTTTCAAACATTTTCTAAAACTTTTATTGAAAATAAATGGCTTTTCAGTCTGATATGTGATGGGGAAATGGAGTAGAGCGAGCTTGGCAAAAGGTGGATTCGAACTCGGATCAATTTGCGTCAAAAAATTTGTCATGCACCGTTACCCCCTAAACTATTGCTACTGGTGACAATCTAGAGTCTTCCGTTATTTTGTATACATGTCCCAACCAAACGTCAGTAGGTGGAGATAGTGTAAATACCCACCTACCCATCACAGAAAACTTTCTGCTATTTTATATTTTCAAAAAAAAGATCATTCTGTATATAAACTTGTTTCCTCATGGGGACCAAAAATAAAAGAAATGTTCCCACAATGTCAACATTTACTGGTATTACTATACTTATGGGGACATTTAATCCCTATAATGTTGGCAATACCAGGACCTCACACACACACAAGACAACTGTGAATTTTTTCACTGAATTTCTGGAAGTTGTGTACTGTATAATAAGCAATGTGTACAGAAGATCACTTGAATGTAATAAAAAATTTTAAAACGTGTCATCATTCACCCACCCTCATTCCAAACCTATATGACTTTCTTCTGTGGAACACAAAATAAGATAGTTTGAAGAACATTTTTGGTTGAATTGAAAACCTAATGACATTCTGAGTTTTGCAGACTGGTTTTCAGTATTACTGTAGTTGCATAACCCTACACTCAATTATGTTTTTGGGAATCACCTAGAGAGCTGACTCACTGTCTTTGTGCCTATACCAGTCTAACATTACTGTTTAGGAGTCTGTGTGAGGGCAAGTTCACATTGTTACTGTGGACCCACTTACGTGGGTTGTCGTATGTCAGAACCTTGAGGGCTACAATAGCTTGGTCACTCAGAAATTTCCTGTGGCACAACTGGATCCCATATACAATTTAAAAAAATAAAGGTTTCAAAAAGGAGGTTTCCCAAAGAATCTTTCAGTAAATCTAAAGAACCTTTTGTGCATTGGAAAGGTTCCATGGATGTGAAAGGTTCTTCATGGAGCAATAGATGTAGTGTATCATCTCAATTTTTTTTTTTTTTTGCACAGTTGAAACTTTTTTTCCATTAAGCTACCTGTGAACTCATGTCAATGTTTTTAGCTCAAAAACAGCCTATAGTTGTTGTCCATAGCATGATTTAGAATGACTGACTATTTTGAAATTAGTAGGATACATGCGCTTTGCGTGGCGCTTTTCGTCTGGTGTGCTTCTCTGTCCACACAAGACTGCCACTATTTGTTACTCATTGCTCCTCTGTCAATTTTGCAACAACAGTTGAATTAACACATTCTTGTAATAAACCTGGACATAGCCTATAATGTATATTATACCATCTGTCTACACAAATAAAGTCATTGTCTTGATTAAAACTGCTGCTTGTACTTTCTCATCACCAGTCTGTGATTTAAGAGAAAATGTATTGCCTGCCCTTCGCTCACTTGCCTCACTCTCTTTCTAGTTGAGATCTTTCTGATATTTTTCTGAATTATCAAATTCTTGGTAGTAGCATCTCTTTTTATGAACATCAGAGAAAGCAGCAGTAAGCTGTAAATTGCTACTGAATGTGAGCCATGTGAATCACAGTGCCCTTAATTATTATAAAAAAAAAAAAATCATGATGACATTAAATACTAGATATTCCACCAAGTGAGTTATTAGCACTACATTTATTATAAGAATCTGACTTTTTTTTTATTATTATTATCAATAATGGAATTCATTCCTCTGATACTTTTCCCTGTGGAAAATGCTCAAATGAACAAGTCCACTAGGCTGGAAAATGATATATAAAGGTGTGTGTGTGTGTGAGAGAGTTTGGGCAGAATTCAAAAGAGGCCGATTGACACTTATTTGATTGCCTTTCAATAGCTGATGGGTTTCTGCACAGCTGACCGGCTCACCAGCCCATGCTCCAATGAGCGGGTCTGAATCAAAATGCATGAGATCTATATTTCTTCACTGCAAACAACTCTTGAAAAACACTTTTCACATCAACAGGCTCTGGAAGGACATGTCATACACACTGACACTATTAGATAGAAATAGTGCATATTTCTCAAGCCACTTCAAAAACAAAGAATCAATCAGCATGGAGTGACTGTGACTGTAATATCTTTGAAAGATACATGTGAAGGCCATAACATGTGGAGGCATGACATTCATTAAATAAGACTTCCGTGTGCAAAATCTCTTGATAATTAGTAATTAATTTCGCTTTACAGACGCAGCCTTGTCGTATACATGTTTTTCAGATCTCCTTTATCATAAGCACGGCACACACTGTATGATGCTTTTGGTCTTATGTTTGTTGCTTGTCAGACTGTAAGATTTGACCCCAATAAGATCTTGGGTAAAAGCCATGCGCACTGTGTGTCATCAACGGCCTTTTATCAGATTGATAAAAACATCGTTGCCAAGTCTTTGGTCCTAATCGTCTTGTCAGCAGCTCGTAGGAAGAGTGTCAGTGCATGACTGTGACTTAGAACTTCGACACTGTCCATTATGTATTACAAATGGAGAGCAGTATGGGAGCTACATGGAGTTATAACCATAACATGCACAATTTTCTGGTTCTATTTGAGCTTCATTTGGGTTGAAATAGTTGTAAATATAACTTTTCTGGCTAAACTGTGTGAAACTGCCATACTGTCATACATTTCCCCAAGCCAACTATGGTCGTAAGTTTCGTCGTTATCAGTACAATTCGACTGAACTTGCATCCGTAGTTGGCTCACAGTGCGTTTGGGAAACGCACCCCTGAATGTTAAAAATCTTAATCAAAACTATGCGCCTCATATTATTATAATTACAAATATTGCACTAAAATGTTATTCTTTAAACTATTTCTGTAAAATGGCTGGTTATAAATAATATATTGTTTTATAAGTATTACATTCCATAATTATATTATTTAGCCCTAAAATATTTTATAATACTGAATAAGGCTGCATTCCACTTCGCTTTTTTATGCCCTTAGCTTGCTAAATTCCTTCAGTCTTCTTGACTGATGAAATTCATTACATTTCATGAGTGCCTACTGGTGGAACCCTTGCAATGGGTTGAATTGGAACGTCCCAAGCCCTAGATCACTAGGAATCCACTATGGAGCAGATTCATATATATATAATATATATATGAAGAGTTCAGATGCAAAAGCCTCTAAGTGCCATCTGAAATTTTCTTCTAGAATGATCATTCTTATCAAGCTCGTATATTTAAGTTAAATAATTTCACTTAAATGGCAATGCAAATGACCTATTCATTTTCATTTAAGTGAAATAACTTAACTTAAATATACAAGCTTTATAAAAATGATCATTCTAGAAGAAAATTTCAGATGGCACTTAGAGGCTTTTGCATCTGAACTGAAGTGATATATATATATAACTTAATGTAACAAGTATTATGTGGTTAAATCTTAAATAATTCATATATCATACACTCGAGTTGTGTGGGGTGGGGGGTAAATTAAGAGAGATTTGCTGTTATGTTACAATTGTGTTGCTTTGTGATGGAGCTGCCTAAAGTGTCCATAAGTAGACTCGCTTCCTATGTCAAAATAAAGCGGTCGAGGGTCTGTTCATATAAACTTTCATTGCCTCATTGACGAAGTGGAAGTCGCTTCAAAATGGCAGCTGGGATTCCCTGAATTGAAGTGCTTAGGGAAGTTGGCGATTGTGTGTTTAAAAGTGAAGTGGAGGGTTACGTCAGCTTCACAACCTATTTGAAGGTATATATGCAATTGCAACTATACAACTGCCACTAGGTGCAAAATGTGAAAGTCGTATGCTAATGTCAGGGGTAGTGGAAAGTTGGCTTAAGATTCATTGGAAACAATAAGCGATCAAATACTCCTTATCATTGCATTGCGTGAAATTTGTGTTAACACATTTCGAACAAATGAATGACCAAGTTTAACAGTAAGTTGTATGTGGAAAACTTGGAATGGGAATGGGTGTGAGTTTATGAGAAACATTAGGGGCTTTCGCACCGGAGGAACCTTTTCATAGTTCCTAGAACTATTGGCGGAAGTTCACGGATTTTGGAACAAGGAACGATTTTAGTTCTAGGAACTCCATTTGTAGGAACTAATTTAGGTCCTACTTCAGAGTAGGTTCTAAACCAGCACTATAGGAACTACCAGTGATGTTAGTGTACACTGATTGGCCAAACGCATGCGAAACACCAGCACCCGGCATTTAAAAAAACACACAGATTAAAGCCTATATATTTTAAAACAGTGATAGATGGGCCTCTTAACCTTTACGCTAAGGAGAAAATCCAACGCAACTTTGAGCGAAACATGATTATTTTTGCTCAGCTAGCAACACTGGGCATCAATCACACGGCATATGCTAATGTCTTTTCATTACTGTCTCCTTTCTATGAATAACAGTTCTATCTTATAACGTATTAGACAGGACTGTTACAGATCGTAAACTAATGAACGCGGAGAATGCGAGCACTTTGTGATTAGCCTCTAACGTTCACAGCAACATCAAAATAAAAGTCACAACAACAGGCATGGCATATGTCACTTAAAGCAGCACTCAGTAGCTTCGGGATTTTTTCGCTGTATTCTAGCTTTTTGCTCGCAGGTTTCTCTCTAGAGCCCCCCCCACAGCTTCGGAATAGATATTTGACAACACTGTTGTAAAAACTCTTTGGTGATTCTCAGACACCAGAGGCTAGCAGATCAACGACATCAAAGCAGATGGGACATTCTTTAAAACGTCTTCTTCCTTTGGGTTCGGACAGCGTGAGGGAGCGCAATAATGACAGTATTTGAGCAGATTTCTTTTGGCCGTAAAGCAATTGTTTACATCGCGAGACCTGATATCACGCGATACTTCCTGCCGCGGCTGCCGGCGGCCCGCCGTCTCAAAGTTGCAAGTGCGAATTTTCCGCTCACGGGCACCAGGGGGGTGCGAAACGACCACCATTCAACCCGAAATAAGTAATATAACCATTCCAATGACTCTGGAGCTGTTCAGTTAAGGTAAAAAAGTTACTTAGTTCACCTTTAAAGGGAGGTGCGAATGCAACCAGGAAAACGTTCCTAGGGGAACCATACTGTAGTTCTCGGGGAGCCACCCTGGTGGCTAGTTCCTAGAACTAAGTTCCTAGAACTACCCAGTGCGAAAGCCCCTATATGAAGGCGTTTTGTTCGAAAGAGCTTATAGAGAAAAAAATTAAAGTTAATCACTCATCTTCCATGGTTTGCTTTATGCAAAATATTTTTGTTTAATAATATGTAAAATATCCATACATATATAAATAAAAATTATATAATAAATGCAAAATTTAATAAAAACAATAGAAAGTGTAATAACAAATGCCCACTTGAGCAAAGCATTTGACCTACGCAAAAATAAATGTTTACATTCCTTGAAATTGGTCTCAGATGACGAAATTGTGGCCAAAATTGTGCTATGTGAACTCAGCTTTACAGGAACCTATCTTAGAGCACCATTTGCTCATCTTGTATCCCACAAGCTCATTTCATTGTGAATTGTGTCTTCTATTCTGGTTTGTTGACAATAACAGCTAATGAGGGATCTAATGTAATTATCTGTCATGGCTAACCTTGTGTTAAAGTGTGCTCATCAATCCCCATTCGATGTATGTCAGTGTTGGATACATTCCTGCCTGGTCGTTATGAGACAACGTTGTCAATTAATCACAGTGAGGAACGCATTCGCAAATCCTTCACCTGTTCATTTCTGAAGGCTTAGTCAATAATGAGCTGTGAATCACTGTGTTAAAAATTTGATCACTCTTCAAATGACCTTTGCCCAATGGGAATCTGCTTACTGTGCCACAGGACATGGTGAAATCCACAGAACTGGAGTGTTTTGATGATCAATACATTGATTAGTTAGGTCAGACAAGGTAATTACCAGCCGCTTTCAATCAATGCGTGACTCTTTTCTCTTCCCCTTTTTGTCAGACCACTACAGAAATCAGAGCAGTAAACATGCTGGGACTAAGGCTAAATTGCAATGTGTCTAATTGTTTGACATATGATGATGTTGTGTTGTACAGCACTACAAGATGGGTGGCTAGAGTTTTCTGTGGGCATTTCATTTCTGACCACAGAGCACTTGATTGCAGATTGACAGCACAGTGTAAGTGCAAGATTATGTAAGGTAACACTACTTGTTCACTACACTTGCTAAAAATGAGGCCGAACTGATTACTGCTTATTCATGCTGAAAATGAAACAAAGTTAAGAACATATCTGTTTTTTTCCTTCTTTTCTTTTGTCTTTTTTTCCACCCCAAGCTATTACAGGCTCATCTATTAAAGAGAACAAAAGGATGTTTATTTTGCACATTGGCCAGACAAGCATATGAAGCTTCTAATTAGCAATTCTCTCCGCAGCCAGTAAATTATTAATATTCCAATTTATGGCAAAATATTGAAATGCATGCCTGAGAGATCATGGCTAAGAGTGTGACGGATTTTGATTCATTGCTGCGGGGGGAGAGCCAAAGGGCTGTGACCTGAAAGGGATTCAGCTTAATGATTCAAACTCAGACTGCAGAGGGGTGTAAACAGACCTGATGATGTCTTTGGTGAGGGGCAAATGGTTTAAGGTACTTTATTTGCTTCCTGAATTCATCTCTAACTTGGTCTTCTGGGAACAATGAATCAGGGTTAGGTTGGATTCACAATTATGAAACAAAGGCTCCAGATTAGAGATGCATTTTTTTATTTATTTTTTACTATAAGTACGACGGAAGTCTAAAAACAGCAGTTTTATGATCCTGGGTGCAAATCTGTGACGTCAATGCGTCAAGTGTTGACTATATTTCATTTGTTCGAAGATTATCTTTCTCTTGAATGTGTGTATTGAAGGTTGCTGATTACTTTAGCTTAGGTTTACAGACATGTGGATCAGTTTCATTCCAACATTTTGATAATATTAACAGTTTTTGAAATGTATTATTTTGTTATACACAGTTTCATTGGAAAACCGTACCTGTGGCAACATTTTTGCAAAACGCAAAATACGCACCAATACGTACATATCACTGCAGTTTCTAATATAATTGAACACTAGAGGCAGTAAAACAGCAAGCACTTTTAATCGTTTGCACACACAGTTATGATAACAGAGGCATAATATGAATTAATAAAGACTTGTTTTCATGCGTCTCCTTGCACAATTATGTTATGACCTCAAAACACTTTTTACCATAGTGCATGATTTGTAAACAAATATTTTTTGGAGTTTGCATCACTTAACCAGCTCCATATGTTCGGTTTTACTGCCCTACAAAGTTTGCTCGGTAGCTCAGCTGGTACAAAATCGTACTTGTGATGCGGAGAGCTCAGTGAAATCCTGTGAAAGACGAGTCATGATTAAAGAGTTCAAAGACAAGCTAAAATGCAATGTTTATGATTGTGTTTTTATGTCGCATTTGCTTTTGTTAACACTATCGGGTAGGTTTAGGGGTTTTTTTTTAAACGTGATGGAGCATTAATCTTTTAGCTCCACTCACTGGACATTTCAATTCAGAACTGGTACAAACACCAACGTAATTTAAAGGCACACTATGCAACCCCTAGAGTCGTTGTATTTAACGTTACTGTCGTAAACTCTTCAGACCGCGCTTTCTTCGTTTTCTTCGTCGACTCTGTCATGATTCACATCTGAAATGCATGCTAGTGTCTTCCATAAAGGCTGCTTCATATGTTGTTGATCTATGTGATGTACTTGTAAAGCAAGTCATGATTCTCGCGAGATTTGTCGGGGCGCCACCGCTCAAACCAGCATTGCTGGTTTTGCCAGCGGCATCCCGCTTTGCTATCGGGATGATTCGCCCTACTACGAGTTTGTTTACAATCGAAATTATTTCAAAGCTGTTATATTAAGGTACAAATCTTGCATAATGTACGTTTAAAGTTGCCATATTCACGTTAATCTGTTCCGGAAAAAAATAAACATGCTTTTAGTGCCACTCACTGGAAAAACTGTTGCGAAACGTGCTTGACGCAACGTATTGTAATTTCTCACCTATAGAGATGCATAACATAAAACATCAGGGTGATGTGGAGATCAGCTATTCTTTAAGCTTATAGGGATTACACGGCATAGCTTTAATCAGTGAGCTTGATTAATAAAGCTAAAGCCGGTCATTTTCAACTGTGGAAGACCTTTTAATAGAAGTGTATTATTAACTAGAACAAAGCACCAACATTGTCATTGCTATTTTTATGACCGTCACCATGATTGTTAGCATGATATTTAAAGAACTAATCAAACAAGTGCACAGCACACATCCTCCCACAGTTGTTATTATGCTGAAAGTGGTGTGTAATACGGTAGCTGACTCGTATTTTGTGCAATTTTTTGTCCGATTGTATAGGCAACACGACTTGCTAAAATGTCAACATTACAAGTTTATAATCGGTTACTTTGGGGTGAAAACTGTTAAGTTCCTCTCAAAACAAACTTGGTAAATTTGGGCAAATCCAGTTTATCCCCAGAATAATTAATTCTATTAATCTGTTACCTAAAAAGGAATGTAACTCAATTGGATTAGATTTGCAATATAATTGCAAAATGCATCAGATGATTAGTGAAAAGGACAGTCCATAGACTGAGGCTGAACACTTTTGTGATGATAAACTTCTCTGCATCCATGCGAGTGGAACTAAGCTCACCATGCTTTATAAATTCATATGATTTGCATTGCACTTTCCCTGTGCATGAATCTTCCTTGAGATCAAGTCATATGGGCAGTTTTCACCACATGAATTCTTATTACACCTGTGACGCATTTGCTGTTGTCTCAACACTGAGCATTTCATTCATTCAAATTTGTGGTGAACATCCCACTGAGCTCCTCTGCAGTCAAAACACACTTTACAGATCATGCACATTGTTTACCACTCACTTCACATCTTCTCATGTCTTTCCATTCTATTTATCTTTTTCACTGATTGCGTTTCTCTCGTTCCATCTCCAGCTATTCCTTCGGGTTTCACACAGCTCATTATAGGGAGGTCCTGCTGCAGAGGCAGCAACAGTCTGAAATTTTCATTAAGAATTTATTGATGAGACCACACTCATGTGGAACACTGTTTACCCAATGATGGAGACTCTAGTCTGCAGTGAGGGCGCCAGGCTCTGACGCTGTGGTAAGTTGGATAAATGACATTACAATGGGCTCCCCATTACAGGCAGGGTGAAACAGACCTGTGCTCACAGGTGGCACTGTGCTTTGGCTCTGGACTTCTCAGTATGGTTTGAACTAGGGACATGCTGACCTCAACAGCAGGGTTAATCTTAAAGGATTTAGCATCATCTTGAGAATATTATTTTGCCCAAAAGTCATTTGTGAGTCTGGTGTAAGACTACTCCCACAGCAGATCAGTCAGTTAATGTAGTGTAGTGGGTTAATGTGCAAATCCTAATGCCAGAGGATAGTTTAAGACTACATTAGGAATTCATTATTGGTTAATTTATACCTGTGATATTGTTTAAAAAAAATAACTGTACAGCTGACATTTACAAGAAGGGCTTCAACTGTACAAAAAAAAAAAAAAAAAGATTTACATACTAGCTCATCAGTATCATAATTTTTATTGGCCAGTGCCAGTAGTACTGATTTCTACTTACCCAACATTGCCAATATTTTTCTATATAATATACTGTATATTTTGTTACATTACATTTCAGTTTTTACTATGTCCATTTTATTGTTTTAAAATGTCATATTGAACTCACAATAAATACATTTTTTATTTAATGTATTATTATACATTTTCCACACATGTTATGGAAATGTTTTTCATCAAATGTTAAAGTCTGCATAAAATGAAAATTCACCCGATTTACTAAATGGGTGTTATTGATCTTTTTGGGAACAATTCATCCATGCGCACTGTATTTTTAATCAAAATGTCACTCGATCCACGTCACAGTGTCTCAATAGAACTGTTGCCATAGTGTTATCCATAACAGGACCCAGTTTGAGTTTCGGCTGAGCCAGGAGACCTGCGTGGAGTTTGCATGTTCCCCCCATGTCTTGTCCAGCATCACTGCGAATCTACAGAGGACAAGCAGTTTGGATGTTCACTCGATTATCCGGGGAAGCAACATACTTCTGTTTGGTAATGTATGCAAGACCATTTAGTCCGCTTAAACCCCATCCCTGCAAGCTCACATTAATTTGCCTCCATTTTGAGTGCAACGCCCACATCTCAAAATCCAATCAGCAAACGAAGTCCCAGCCTGCCCTTCATTTTTCTTTTTCAATAATCAGTTACACTCAGATATACAGTACATCACAAATTGGAAGAAAAGATCTGTGGCTACTTTTGTTTCCTCACAAACTTAAGGTTGTGATGAAATCTAAAAAAAGACCATTATTTATAAGCATTTTTGCTGACTTAGATGGCAAAACATTACTGATCGGTTTGTAATTTTAACCCATCATCACTCATGCTATCAAGACTATCACAAGTCAATCCTTGCAAATTTGACAACCGCACCTACTGTACCTCAACTTAATCAGACTGTAAGCACATTTTACATATGTCTGAAGCTTTAAAAAAACACAAGCATAGGTCACAACCAAATGTCACAGAAGAAATTCATAAAAATAATGTACATGATCATAAAATGAAAGATATAGTGCTGGCCTAATAGGACAGGTGACAGTTCAGTCAAGTGGCTTGAAACTCTCTCACACTGGCCCCAGGCCTTACCATTGAACCCTGCATTATTGAAATCAACACAGTCACAGTGAAGGGAAATTAAGTGCTCTGGCCTCTGACCAAGTGACAGGCAAAAAAAAATGAAAGACTGCACTGGCTTTAGAAAGTTCAAATTTGATTCAGATTCATTTATTTGGCCTTCGGTCACTTCATACTAGGCAAAGACTAAGCTTATAAGAATAATCTGTCGCTCTGAATTATTGGAGTCTCTCCTTAGATAGGGCACTGGCCATTATCTTCCCAAGCTGGATTGTAGTTTAAACAAGGCGGCTATCAAAAAAGAATTAAGAGGTAATTAAAATGACAAAGTCTAATTGTAGAGCACTTCATTTTATTCCGTACTTGTGACATTGTCACAGCTTTAAAGCTGAAGCTCTATTAATTGGGTAAAAACTATAGAGTTTACACTTAGTTTAAGCTTTAAGTATTTAAACCAAAATATTCAAAAGTAAAATGGAAAAAGCTTTATGTAATTGCTGGTCAAAATTGCTTATCCAATATTTTGGATGTACAGTTCATAAAATCACAGGATGTGCTATAATTTATTTGATGTTAACATTTGCAAGTATTGTGATGAAGAAGTGGACGTCTACTCCCAGCTAGAAGTAAATGAAGAATTTATCTGTGTATTCCCCACTGTGTCACTGTAAAAAGACTGTTGTGTGCTAATCCATTGGGCCTTGTTGTTAATTATTTTGATGGAGCTTAAAATGTGAGTAGTCCCTTTGAAGACGTCTATAAAACAAAAATAACATTTTAATGAACAGTCTGCTCATCTCACGTTAAAATCTCTAGAATTAGCACTAATTAATTACTTTGTGAGACACATATCATGTTCTGGGACATGGAAATCCCAGTATTGTTCCATTCCAACACTTCTTGAGCCACATACAGTACAGTATATGTGTGTGAACGTTTTGTGGATATGTCTGATAGATTATAACATGATGAGAGCTTATGCTCATATCTAAAATGAATCCAAAATGTGTTCTCTTACGAGAGGTCTCTCGTATTGCGTAAGGTTAGCTTACGCATCGGGAAAGTCTTCTTTCTTCGAGATCTGAAGCCAAAAAATTATCCTTAATTTTGTATTCATTGTCAACGCAGTGCAGCAGCCGACAGACCTAGGCAGGCTGTATAAGCGTGCTCATTGGCTGCTCGGTGGCTTCGCGCCCTCCACACCCTTCTAACCGTCAGAATGGGTGTGGCCAGCGTGTATATATTCAGCGCTCACAGGCTAAAATTCTGATTTTCTTGTCTTCAGCGACGCTCTTCGCATCGCTGGATCTTGAGAGCCGCCGCCGTTGAAACCAGCGACCAGCAAGCTTAGGACAGCGCCTGAGGAAGCCGGCCGTCTTCGCCGCCTTCAGCCATCCGTGCCTGCTACGCTATCCGGCGACATATCCTTTACATTATTACTGTTACTGTGTGTATTCTAAAGAGCACGAGGCGTTTTTGTAAAAACGCCTCGTTTTTCCTGCGGCTCGTGCCGCGCCCCGCTCAGCAACGGAGACCGCCACCTCTCTGCGCTCTCCGCCTGGGCCGCGGGCACGCCGCCACCGCACTCTCCGAGTGCGAAGAGCTTTCAATGTCGACCCTGCGGGCTCGACTTGAAGCTTTCGACCAAGCTGTCGCTCCGCCTGTCCCTGCCGGGCCGCGCAATAAGAAGCGCCGCTCGCAGCGACCACCGGAGACTGTTGTGACTGAGGAGCTCGCCGGAACCTCTCCCTCGAGCTCTCTCTCGCCCTCTCCCTCCCGGCCGCTCAACCGCCGGCTCTCGCCCGCACCGCCGCCGCGTCAGGAGATGAGGCGAATGTGATAGATACCCGTACTCTCCCTCTGTTCGAGCCGTGCAACTACGCCGCTCACAAGGGATGGCAGAAGCGGACGGTCTCGGAGCGAGTTTCCTCTCCCTCTGTTCGAGCCGCGCAAACTGAGCCGCTCACAAGGGATGGCAGGAGCGGACGGTCTTGGAGCTCTCTTTACGTTACAAGAAAGCTACTCCGTCCTCGCGCGTCACTCACCGGTGAAAGGGGAACAGAGTGTTTTCGTCCCGCTGTGGCCTGGACTATAACCTCCATTTCTCACACATTTCTCAGTCCCCTCTTAAGTTCAGGCGACTGGAATTGTTACTATTGCAGTATACGAGCCTGTTATACACGCTCGCCTGCAAGCAAACGCTGTCACAAGACATGATGACGCTAACCGAGTACTAATGTATTCTCCCCTGTGGCTCAGTGGCGGAATCCTAGACTGTCAAGCTAGAGACCCGGGTTCGGTCCCCGCTCTCGTGGCAGTTAAAAATTTATGCTGTTCGCTTCTCCGAGCTCGCGGCCAGTTTTTCTTACATACAGAAAGCAAGTCCGCTCTCTCCCTCGTTGGGCCGCGCAGATTGCGCCGTTCAAGGGATGACGAAGCGGACGGCCACGAGCAGCGTTCAGCGTGCGCGCCTCACTCACCGGCGAAAAGAGAAGAGAGTGTGTTAGTCTCGCTACGGCTGGACAACCGCCAATTCTCACACATTTCTCAGTCCCCTCTTAAGTTCAGGCGACTGGAAATATTACTATTGCAGTAAACAAGCCTGTTTTAAACACACGCACGCCTGCAAACAAACGCCGACGCGACACATGAGGTCGCTTTTTATATGCTCGCGCTAACTGAAAGCTAATGTGTTTGCCCCTGTGGCTCAGTGGCAGATTCTTACGCTTTCGTGCGGGAGATCCGCGTTCGATCCCAGCTCTCAGGGGCAGATAAAAATTTATGCTGCTTGCTTCTCCGAGCTCGCGGCCAGTCTTTCTTACTTACAGAAAGCGAACCCGCCTCTCGCACCACACCTACTCAGGGTGCTCGAGTATTTATGAGCGTCTAAACACGAGAGAAGAAAAGACGGTTAAGCCCCGCAGCGCTGCGGCTGGACCACCGTCGAAGCTTCACGCACAGTCAGTCCCCGTTGCCACGGCTACTGCAGCTGTTTACTTCGCAGTCAACGAGCCGGTATATCTACCCGCTCGCCTGCGCGCATCCGCCGTTCTCACGGCAACCCAGAGAAATTTCAAAAGAGCATAATGTCTGGTTGCACGGCTGACGCCGTATGTGTTTCTAGTACAGTGAATGTGCCCACGTTTCTGTGCTCA
Source organism: Scardinius erythrophthalmus (assembly GCF_964197995.2). Classification (NCBI taxonomy): domain Eukaryota; kingdom Metazoa; phylum Chordata; class Actinopteri; order Cypriniformes; family Leuciscidae; genus Scardinius; species Scardinius erythrophthalmus. The sequence continues at coordinate 32,845,327 of NC_138222.1, forward strand.
CCCCTGTACACAAGCACTATACATCCCGTGTCTCTCATAGAGCCCACTCTCATGAAGCAGGCAAAAGCCGCTTTAGTGTTGGAAGTAGGTCACGTGTCCACTTCTCCGTGCCCACACCTACTCACTGCCCGCTCTGTCACACGGCCTCGCACGACCGGTCATGTTTTCAATGTAAGTCCTGTGCCCGCCCTCGAGCGCTAACACATACTAACTAACATTTTCGCCCCGACGCCGACATCGCGCGTCGCGCCTCACACTATATGTTCCCCGTCCAAAGCCACCGGGACACTGTGTGTAAAACGGCCAGCTATCGCTGCGTGCGATACGCCGTATCTAAGCACCAAGAGCGCGCGCGCCGTGCCCGCCCCTGAAATGTAAGTCCTGTGCCCGCCCTCGAGCGCTCACACATACTAACGAACATTTTCGCCGCGCCTCACACTATATGTTCCCCGTCTAAAGCCACCGGGACACTGTGTGTAAAACGGCCAGCTATCGCTGCGTGCGATCCGCCGTATCTAAGCACCAAGAGCGCGCGCGCTGCGCGCGCCCCTCCGTTTCGAGCTCTCGAGCCCGCGATGCGCGGCGATCGGAGCCCGGAGGCCATTCTGCCCCTGGCTGCACACGCAAAAGCGTGGGAAGCTATTCCAGGCGCATCAGAACGGGTGCTAAGCACAGTAAAACAGGGCTATACTCTGCAGTTCGCTCGCCGCCCTCCGCGCTTTCAAGCGCATATCGAGACCAGAGTGAATGTGGAAGTAGCACATCTACTTCGAGCAGAAATAGCTACACTTCTGTGCAAAAGGGCTATAGAACCGGTTTCCCCTTCCATGAGCGAGTCGGGCTTTTACAGCCGTTATTTCCTCGTTCCCAAGAAGGACGGAGCTCTCAGACCAATTTTGGATCTGAGACGTTTGAACAAGGCTCTTATGAGAAGACCGTTCAAAATGCTCACAACCAGACAAATTCTCGCGCAAATTCGCCCGAGGGACTGGTTTATATCTCTCGATCTAAAAGACGCGTACTTTCAGATCCAGATAATACCCCGTCACAGGCCATTCTTGAGATTCGCCTTCGACGGTCAGGTATATCAGTACACGGCCCGCCTGTCGACACAGCGCACGCGCTGCATTCGACGCCTGGCCGCGTCCCTCCGGCCGGGCAGCACCGTACCTCTCAAAACATTTCAGAGGTTACTGGGTTGGATGGCCTCAGCCGCAGCAGTGCTTCGGCTGGGTCTTTTACGAATGCGCCCGCTACAACGCTGGCTGAATGCCCGAGTGCCTCACAGAGCATGGGCTTCCGGCGGTGTTCGCATCAGAGTGTCTCAGAGCTGCGTTTCAGCTCTGAAGCCCTGGTTAGCGGCCGACTGGTACCAGCGGGGAGTGACAATGGGAGCTATCTCACACCGCAAAGTTATCTCGACGGACGCTTCCACCTCAGGCTGGGGCGCTCTGTTCGAGGGCAAACCGGCTTTTGGCCTATGGTCAGACCGGGAAAAATGCCTCCGCATAAACTGTTTGGAGATGATGGCGGTCGAGAACGCGCTCAGGCGCTTCCTCCCATTCATACGGGATCACCATGTGCTAGTCCGCTCGGACAACACGTCCGTGGTATCCTATGTGAACCGACAGGGCGGTGTCAGATCCAGGAATCTGTGCAGGCTGACAGAACGCCTTCTCGTGTGGGCTTACCGCTCCCTGCGCTCGCTGAGAGCCGCGCACATGCCGGGCCACCTGAATGTCGGTCCAGACAGACTGTCCAGGGACAACATTCCCCCGGGAGAATGGTCTCTGCACCCCCAGACAGTCCAGTTTCTCTGGCGCCTATTCGGCAGAGCGGAAATCGACCTCTTTGCGTCGAAAGACTATGCTCAATGCCCTAAGTTTTATTCGAAGAGCGAGGACGCGCTGTCCCAGACATGGCCCAGCCTCCCGCTGTATGCTTTTCCTCCGATCTCCCTGTTGCCACAGGTCATTTCGAGGATCAGAGAAACGCACCACTCAGTGCTGCTTATAGCCCCGCGATGGGAAAACCAAACTTGGTACCCAGAGCTAGTGAGGCTGTCGCACTCACCCCCATGGCCGATCCCGGTGAGAAAGGATCTCCTCTCCCAAGCCGGTGGATCGATCTGGCATCCCCATCCAGAGCGCTGGTCGCTGCATGCATGGGTGATCAACGGATACCCGTTGACCTGTCAGAAGGGGTCGTGAACACGATCACACAGTCGAGAGCCCCTCCACGAGACGGCTCTACGCGTCTAAATGGTCGGTGTTTTCTAAATGGTGCGCTACTTAAAACTTGGATCCGCGCGCATGCGGGGTCCCGCGGGTGCTCTCCTTCTTACAAGAGCTGTTGGAAAAGGGCAGATCCCCTTCCACGCTCAAAGTATATGTGGCCGCTATTGCAGCGTTCGCTGAGACGACGCGCGGCCGGGCAATGGGAAGGAATGAGCTCATTATCCGCTTCCTCAGAGGAGCTAGACGGATGAATCCCCCGCGGCCCCCTTCGGTTCCCTCGTGGGATCTGTCCTTGGTCCTAGCGGCCCTAAAGGCTTTTCCCTTTGAACCGCTTGAATCCGCGGATCTAAAGTATCTGTCGCTTAAAAAACGTTTTTCTGATAGCTCTGTCTTCAGTCAAACGAGTGGGTGATTTGCACGCGCTATCTGTTAGCCCTGCATGTCTTGAGTTCGGGCCGAATGACTCGAAAGTCATTCTCAGACCGAGACACGGTTACATCCCCAAAGCGATTGGAACCCCGTTTAGGGCACAAGTTATTTCCCTCTCGGCTCTGCCAGCATCTGATAGTGGGGACAGTGATAACCTCCTATGCCCTGTCCGGGCGCTGAGAGTTTACATCACGCGCTCCGCCGCTTTCAGGCGTTCAGAGCAGCTCTTTGTTTCCTTCGGCGGACGCACCAAGGGTCTTGCCGCCTCGAAGCAGAGCTTGTCCAGGTGGATAGTGGACGCGATAGCAGCAGCTTATGCCTCCAGACACCTGCAGTGCCCTCTGGGCATAAGAACCCACTCCACTAGAGGCATGGCCTCGTCGTGGGCCTGGTCCAGCGGAATTTCTATTCACGATATTTGTATGGCGGCGGGCTGGGCCTCCCCGTCAACATTCGTGAGGTTTTATAACCTGGAAGTTCCTGCCCTACAGGCAAAAATACTGTCAGTATAAGTGACATGTATGCTCTGCCCATTTCTCGTGTGCAGACTACGTTCATATGCTGGCACTATTCTGGTAACTATACTCAGGGTGAAGTGTTTGACTCAGAACGGCTGATCCGCTCTGTTTCCTATTTCCCGTTACGCGCTGTTGTCGGTGCTGGCCCGCGCTGCTGGCCGCCTGTATTATTCTCTGTCGCGCGGGAATTTTTTCTCTTCATGTGAGACCGACTATGTCGTTTTTCTCATACCCTTATGAGTGCTTATGTACTGTATGGGCTCGCTCTGCCGGCCCTACTGTTTGTACTGTTATATGTTTAAAGACCGGCCGCGCCGCTCTATTTCATATGCTGCATGAAGTGCCTGTACTGCGCTGGCCCGTCTCTCTGACCGGCCACATTTCCCAGCAGAGTGTTTTCCCCAGTTTCCCTGGGATTCATGGGCTGGATGCTCGGCGCACACGGCGTTGACAAAGGGTTCCCGATGCGTAAGCTAACCTTACGCAATACGAGAGACCTCTCGTAAGAGAACGTACTCGGTTACTAATGTAACCTCGGTTCTCTCTAGAAGAGGGAACGAGTATTGCGTAACCTGCCGTGTCGCGCCACGAGCTTTTGCGCTTCAGACTGCGAAAACCAGAATTTTAGCCTGTGAGCGCTGAATATATACACGCTGGCCACACCCATTCTGACGGTTAGAAGGGTGTGGAGGGCGCGAAGCGTTCTAGAGAGAACCGAGGTTACATTAGTAACCGAGTACGTTTTACTTTAGTTTCATTTAGCCATTCATTTTTCAACTATTACTATTGAACTTTTTCAGCCTATTGACCTTATGTAGCCCCGCCCCTTTTACAGCACTGCACTTGTTGTGTTCTGTCTTCCAGTTTGTTTTTCCACAGCATGAAGGTAAGATCTTACGGATTTTTATGAATGAGCCGCTCATTTTAAAATTTTCCCGGTCTACTGACCTTTGTTATGACATCAGCTTCAAACATTACAATGCCCATGATAACTTTCGTCAACTCTACAGTATCTAAATCCACTTCACTAGCAAATTACTCTTTGACAGCGATGCCATAGAAATATACAGAGCCACTGCAAAAACGGAAGTTCAAACACAATATTGTAAAAATGCTGCACGCTTGTTTCTCTGGCTCATAAATTTTATAGAGGTTTTTTTTTTCATTTGAATTCAATAATTAAAAAGGCATGTTAAAAATGTGTATGTTTTTGCTTTATTTTTGGTGTATTTTAATATACATATATTGGTGTGGATGCTTGAAGTTTGTTAATCTTGTTGTGGGTGCCTAGTTTAATATTTGAATTTTTGATTATACTGTATATACATATACAATTCCTGATTTACAAAAATCTAAAAAAACTCTCAGCTTAATAAATGCTTTAAACATTTGAAAGATAATGGTCACTGTCGCTCTATCAGCACTGTTGGACCTTAGGTGCATCGAAGTTTGCATTTGTTTTAGTGCAACTCACTTCCTCTTGGGTTTCTAGTGCTGCGACTACTGGCACAGATCCCAGTCAAAGGATAAATTCGAAATGGAGAACATGGCTGATCATATGATCTCAGCATAGCTGTTGTCATGATGAGAGACTGACCCACTCCATGTCTCGTAGTTATTCATAGCATGTGACATATGTTCCTAAGGCAAGCACTTCAAATGCTCAGGCACTTGAGTAAGTTGATACCATGCTGAGAAAATGGTCTTGAATGTTCTTTGCATGACTTCCCCTGCAATGGTGATAGAGCGACAGTGACCATCACCTTGGAAATGTTTATACAAAACAGGCATTTATTGGGTGAGAGTTTCTAGATTTTTATAAAACAGTGTTACATAATAGCAGTCTCGAAAGATATTTTGAGATCTTTAGTCTCAAAAGTGCTTTCAGATATTTTTCATGACACTTTCAACAAGTGTTTCTTGTTGAAAGCATCTTCCAGCTCCAATACTCTGATATTAGATGGATTGTCATCAGTTGTGTGTGTTTAAGGGATAGTTCACTTTGAAATTAAATTTTGGTATGTTTTAGCTTCTTGTCTTAGGCCATCAATGTGTACTTACGATGGGGAATTGTTTAATTTGGACGATGGGGAATTGTTTTCATTTGGACTTTGTGCATGCTCTTTGAGACAGTGACCACAGACCTGCATGAAATGACAGACAAGAACGGTTTGACCTAAAAATATCAAAATTGAATCTACTGCGGAAAAAAAGACACCTACATCTTGGATGCCCTTGAGGTAAGCTAAAACATACCACAATTTAATTTCAAAGTGAACTATCCCTTTAATGGACGAATATGTTCAATCTATTTCCCACAGACAGGCAGCTAAATTGCTGTGAATTCCGCTTGAATTTGTCTCTAAAGTGTCAAAGTAATGACTGGTTAAAATGTGGTTATAAATGGCGACCAGCTGCTTGGCCTGTTTTCTTAAGGCTTCAATATACTCAAAAGTTCTTCTTTGTTCTTTGCTAAAAGTAAATAGAGGTTTGGAGCTCCTGAGCAATGGTAGGCTGTACTGCAAATATTCCAATTCAGCACTCCAGTGTATTAATGTTTTTCGTTTTTTTTTTTTTTTTTAACTGTACCTCGACAGAGATTGACCAAAAAATGTCCATATCAAAGACAAAGGAGCCTCAGAGCACATGCCAATTACAATAATGGTATTTTAAAGTTGTTAAACAGCCATTGCAAATTTTTCCTGAAGGCTTTTGCTGGCAAGCTATTTCGAACCACTGGAACAAATTTCAAAACAGTTTAGTTTTGGTCAGATTTTGTTCACTATGACGTCACACGCATTCGTTCTTCGATTGCGCTTGAAGTATTTTGCAGCCTTTAGTAAGCGTCATGGCCTCTCCAGAGCTGCTTGTTGCAGATTTGTTAGTGTGATGCAGTGATAACGTTATCGCAAAATGTAATTTTACATTACATTTATTATATAACAAATTATGAATTAACAAATTAACAAATTAGTTTATATATATATATATATATATATATATATATATATATTTGTCATCATGTGAGACAGAAGAAAGCAATGTGTGTAAATAGTTTGAGAGTGTGAAAAAAAGTTGCAGTACAAAAGTTAAACATTTAAAATACTTCAAAGCTTTTATTACAACTGTGAATGGTGACACAAGATATCAAAATGCATTCACTCAAAATGTATGTATTATTCATCTTTTTCTGTCAAACAAATCAGCATGAGCTCTTTTGAATTAATGAATACACTGCTTAAAACTGAAACTGCATAATTCTTTAGCATCTGAATGAATTGTGCTAAAGGCACCGTGTGTACAAAAGCATTTTTTTTGCAAGGTGAGTCGAGCAGTGGGGGTTGTTTTTGGAGTTGTACTTTTTTGTTTTCTGATGGAGCACCACTCTCTCATTTTGTTTTCTTCAGATTTCAACTTAGAGGAGCTCTCAGGCAATTCGTCGTGAAGGGCATTATAACAAACAAAGATTGATTGACTCAGTACGTAGTGAGGCCAGGTGCCAGCACAGATACTTCAAACACTGCATTTAAATGCTAATATCTCTGCTACAAACCTGGCCATGTGTCCCTCCTAACATCCTAAGCTTTAGACAACAGCATGATAAACCACATGGGGTGTCTTCCGAAATTTTTCATTGGGACGGAATGTTATTCTTGAAAACCAATCCAGTTAAATTGGAAGACTTGAGGGTATTTCATAAAAAAACAGATTAAAAAATATCAAGAAATGATCTATTCATCCCTAAACACAGACAGACACATTTAGCATCATGTTAGACAACTTAGCAAATGATCTGTCCAGATTGATCAATTCATTTTTCTTTGTTTCATTGTTTTTTGTTGTCATAATAGAAAGAAACAACAACTTTGCTGTCAGCAGAACTTCTGGTAAAAGAGAAAATGAACTGATGTTAGACCTGGGATGCTCTGATAAAAACTTTATCAATAACTGGTAAATGGCCTTTATTAAAATTTGATGCTATTTTGTCGACATATAAATTAATCTCTAAACTAAAATCAGTCATTTAGGCATCACAACATTATAATGTGCAATATAAAACAAATGGATATTAATTTTGACATTTGCTAAAGATTTAACAATGTTATTAAATTATTAGTGTTTTTACAGATGTATCATTATAATTATAATTTATCATTAGATTTATAAGGGATAGTTCACTCAAAAATAAAAATTGTCTTCATTTACTCACATGTCAATTCAAACCTTCTTCTGATGATGCCATCATTCTTCAAAAAGATTCATTTTTATGTAAGTGCTTTATGATGGCAATGTGGCGAGGGGGGCGTGGTTTTGCGAAGTCTGTAGCAGGAGAGAAAGGAGGGGGCCGATCGGTGAGTAAGTAGGTCAAGTGCAAAATGATGAACACCTGTGTCTGACCAGACTCCGCCAGGTACGCCATTTGCGGACATCATCCAATCGCTCGCTGGTCTTCACCAGGAACAACATCAGCATCTGCTGGCCATAAAGGAGGAGCAGGACAAAAGGTTCGAGGCGCTCCTCCGAGGCCAGCATGAAGACCGCGAGCTGTTCCGGAGCTGGATAGACCGGGAGGTTAGGGCCGTCCCCCCATCACACAGAGACTCGTCCTCGCCGATACCTCTCAATAAGATGGGGCCCCAGGATGACCCAGAGGCGTTTTTGGAGCTTTTTGAGAGGTCGGCTGAGGACCGGGGATGGCCCTCAACGGACTGGCCAATGCGGCTGATACCCCTGCTGTCCGGAGAGGCGCAGGTGGCCGCACACCAACTGCCAGTCCAGAATCTCCTGGTCTATCAGGATTTAAAGCGGGCCATTCTCCAGCGGGTTGGCCGGACTCCGGAACAACATCGCCAGAGGTTCAGGACGTTGGACCTCGAGGAGTCTGGCCGACCCTTCATCATGGCCCAACAGCTCCGGGACTCGTGCCGCAAGTGGCTGATGGCCGACGGAAGCGACGTCGAGGAAGTCATAGATCGTGTGGTGCTGGAGCAGTTCGTGGCGCGGTTGCCAACAAAGACCGCGCAGTGGGTCCAGTGCCACCGCCCGACATCGCTGAACCAGGCCATCCAGCTGGCGGAGGACCAAATGGTGGCGTGCCCGGGGGTCGGCGAACCCCTACCATCTGCTTCTCTCTCTCTCTCTCTTTCTACCCCCCTTTCTAAGCCCGCTCCCCTTCCCAGGTACGGGGGGAATCTGCCACCGAGGCCGGCTCCAAGGTGGAGGAAAGGGGGTGCCGCGGAGCCGGTATCTTTCCCCAGGCCTCTTCCCCGGGGAGGGGGCCCATCGAGGGGGGGATTCTCTCCCCAAGCTGCACTACCTCTCTCTCCATGCCAATCCCTTGACCCGCTTCCTACCACTGGAGCGGCGGGGAGGCCCGGGCCGGCTTGTTGGGGCTGCGGGGACCCGAGTCATTTTATCGATCGGTGTCCGGTGATGGAGGTGGGGACGCTGATCCGGGTCCCCGACGCGCCGCAAGCTGCCCCCGATCAAGCTGGCCTGTACCAAATACCCGTGAGTATAAAGGGGGGTACTTTTAAGGCTCTGGTGGATTCAGGCTGTAACCAAACCTCTATACACCAAAGCCTGATTCAACCTAAGGCATTAGATAATGGCCGCATGGTTAAGGTACGGTGTGTGCACGGGGAAGTGGTGAATTATCCGTTAATGCCTGTGGATATTCAATTTAGAGGACAAAAGCATAGTGTGGAGGTGGCGATTAACCCGCACCTCCGGCATCCGCTGATTTTGGGGACAGATTGGCCAGCGTTTAATGAATTATTGGGTCATTTATGTGCGGATGCTTCTTGGGTAGAAAAGGATAAAAGGAAGGTGGCAATTGCTCAGTTGGGAGAAGCTGATCCGGAACCTCTGGGTACTGGTTCAGGGGAACAGAGCGCACTGGAGAGAACCATCCTCACAGAGCGCGATGATTTTCCCCTGGAACAGTCCCAGGATGACACGCTGAAACATGCCTTTGATCAGGTTCGCTCTATCGACGGCCAGCTTCTCCACCCTGACCAACCGCTCACCTATCCGTATTTTACAATTATAAAAGATAAGTTGTATCGGGTGACCCAAGATGCCCAATCAAAGCAGGATACAACTCAGTTGTTGGTACCCAAAAGCCGTCGGGAAATGCTTTTCCAGACGGCTCATTCTAATCCAATGGCCGGGCATTTAGGACAAACAGCGACACTAAACCGTCTCATGGCCCGATTCTTTTGGCCGGGCATTCACGAGAATGTACGCAAGTGGTGTGCGTCTTGTCGTGAATGTCAGCTGGTGAATCCACCGGCCAACCCAAAAGCACCATTGTGCCCTATTCCGTTGATGCAGGTCCCCTTCGAACGAATTGGTATGGACCTCATCGGGCCATTAGAACGGTCAGCATGGGGACATCGTTTTGCTTTAGTCCTGGTGGACTACGCAACGCGATGTCCTGAAGCAGTCCCGCTTCGCAATATTTCCGCAAACAGCGTGGCGAGCGCTCTGTTTCAACTAATCTCCCGGGTGGGAATCCCGAAAGAGATTCTCACCGATCAAGGCACGGCGTTTATGTCACGAACGATACGCGAACTTTACGAATTATTGGGCATTAAATCGATCCGGACCAGTGTCTATCACCCACAAACGGACGGGCTGGTCGAACGATTTAACCGCACTTTGAAATCCATGATTCGAAAGTTTGTACAAGAAGACGCCAAAAATTGGGATCGGTGGTTAGAACCCCTCTTGTTCGCTGTACGGGAGGTCCCTCAAGCTAGAGGTCTGCACTCCCGTGGGAGTCCCGCGGGACCCGCGGGTTGCGACGCAAAACAGTGCGGCGCGGGACAAATTTTGAAAGGTCATTGCGGGCGCGGGCGGGATGATGGAGGTGCACTTGCGGGTGCGGGCGGGAGGGATGATACGCTGCACTCCCGCAAATTAAATATGAGTGTAAAGTAAAATATATAAATGATTAAAGTAGCGTACATACTTTGTAGTTTTGAGGGAGATTCTGTTTGGCAGCAATAAAAACGTTTTAAGCAGCCTAAACTTGTGGATGTTGTCCTTTGGAGTACGGGCGGGGCCTAATCTCACGCACACTTGTTTAGAGACAATTCCTTCCCGCTGCTCCGTGTTCGAACTCGAAAGCTCAAAATAGACAGCAATAACATTCTAACATTATCTAATATATAATTATATATATTAGATAGATAATAATATTACCTAATCGAATAAATTTTTTTTTTTTTTTTTTTTTTGGTTACTGTTAGCCTACTAGTGAATATTATGCTGTTCGTAGGCCTAATATGGGACCGTTTCGTGTTTTGGTGATCACATTTTAAATGTTTAAATGGCCTGTAGTCTAGGATAAAAATGATCCGTTTAACAAATGTTCCTATGTGTGTAGGCCATGCCTAAGGCTGTTTTTATGTTACATGATAATTAAGCCTATTGAAATTTGGGCCGATTAATGTTTATCTTTGTTGGCGTTAGTTACTGTAAGGAATTATGTGCGCACGCATTTTTTTTCCAAGACCTTTCGTGAGACAGAATGTGAACATCCATCCTGCTGCCTGCCGTCTTGCGGGCATTTGCGGGCGGGAGCGGGACATAATATCACAGATGCGGGCGGGAGCGGGACTAAAAATGACAAATCTTTTGCGGGAGCGGGCGGGAGCGGGACTGAACACTGCGGGAGCGGGCGGGAGCGGGACTGAACATTGTGTCCCGCGCAGGTCTCTACCTCAAGCCTCCACGGGGTTTTCCCCCTTCGAGCTTCTCTATGGGCGTCAGCCCCGCGGGGTGTTAGACGTCCTTAGGGAGACTTGGGAGGACGGACCTTCAGCTAGTAAAAATGAAATTCAGTATGTCCTGGACCTGAGAACAAAACTCCACACTTTGGGGCGGCTGTCACGGGAGAATTTGTTACAGGCTCAGGACAAGCAAAGTCGGCTGTACAACAGGGTGGCTAGGCTACGTCAATTCACACCGGGAGAGAAAGTGCTTGTATTACTTCCTACCTCTAGCTCAAAATTACTCGCAAAGTGGCAAGGACCTTTTGAGGTTACACGGCGAATTGGAGATCTTAACTATGAGGTAATGCGAACAGATAGGGGCAGAGCACATCGAATTTACCATCTCAACCTGCTTAAAAAATGGTCTGAGGTGGAATCAGTGATGCTGGCGATGGTGGTGAGTGGAGAGGAGGATCTCGGTCCAGAGGCGAATGTCAAATCAAAATTTCTCGCCCTGGCCGCTGGGGGAGACCACCTCTCACCATCCCAACTCACTGATGTGCATAATTTACAAGCAGATTTTGCTGATGTGTTCTCGCCCCTGCCTGGTCGGACGGACCTCATTCAAAACCACGTTGAGACAGAGCCGGGCGTGGTGGTTCGCAGCCGGCCGTATCGACTGCCAGAGCACAAAAAGCAAGTTGTGCAAAGCGAATTAGAGGCGATGCTAGAGTTGGGAGTAATAGAGGAATCTAACAGTGACTGGGCGAGCCCGATAGTTTTAGTTCCTAAAACGGACGGCTCGGTCCGGTTCTGCGTAGATTACAGGAAGGTGAATGCTGTGTCGAAGTTCGACGCTTATCCAATGCCAAGGGTTGACGAATTGTTGATCGGCTGGGTACTGCTTGTTTTTATTCGACATTGGACTTAACCAAGGGATATTGGCAGATCCCCTTATCTCCCTTATCCAAAGAAAAAACAGCTTTCACCACGCCGTTTGGGTTACACCAATTTGTCACTCTTCCTTTTGGGTTGTTCGGGGCTCCGGCAACGTTTCAGCGTCTGATGGACAGGATTCTCCGACCGCACGCTGCATATGCCGCTGCCTATTTGGATGATATCATCATCTATAGTGGTGACTGGCAGCGTCATATGCAGCAGGTGCGGGCTGTCCTGAAGACGTTGAGACGGGCTGGGCTCACGGCCAACCCAAAGAAGTGTGCAATTGGGCGGGTGGAAGTTAGGTATCTGGGCTTCCACTTGGGTCATGGACAAGTGCGTCCCCAAATTGATAAGACGGCAGCGGTTGCGACTTGTCCGAGACCCAAGACCAAAAAGGAGGTTAGACAGTTCCTGGGGCTGGCGGGTTATTACAGAAGGTTTGTGCCTAATTATTCGGACCTCGCCAGCCCGCTGACTGATCTAACTAAAAAGGAGGTACCAGATACGGTTCAATGGACGGAGCAGTGTCAGCGGGCTTTTACCCAGATAAAGGCTGCTTTATGTGGTGGACCGCTTTTGCATGCCCCTGACTTTTCTCTCCCTTTCATCCTACAGACCGACGCGTCGGACAGGGGGATGGGCGCGGTCCTGTCCCAGGAGGTGGAGGGTGAGGAGCGGCCGGTGCTGTACATCAGTGGAAAGCTCTCTAAGAGAGAGACGGTGTACAGCACCATAGAAAAGGAGTGTTGGGCGGTGGGGGTATGTGGCGAGGGGGGCGTGGTTTTGCGAAGTCTGTAGCAGGAGAGAAAGGAGGGGGCCGATCGGTGAGTAAGTAGGTCAAGTGCAAAAAGATGAACACCTGTGTCTGATTGCAGTGATTGGGGTGGAGAGACCGGATATAAGCCAGCATGCGGGAGGAGATGAGAGAGAGAGTTGGACTGGATCCTCACCTGTACGCTGTGTTTGAATGGAAGCTGTCCTTGTTATTTGTCCTGTTTTATATTGCTGTGCATGGCACGGTGAATGTGCTACGTGCGCCCTTTTTGTTTGTTTATTTCTTTTGTAAATAAAAGTGAGTGTTTCAGTCACGCCGACCCCTGTCTTATTCCTTCCTTGCAATACAACGTTGAACCTTGTTACAGGCAAATATAACCTAAATATAAAAATGGGGGGAATAAGCATGTGCAATTAAATAACAATTACTGATATTGGATCAATATATTGTGAATTCCTAGATGATAGAATTGTTTCCTCATTTGATAGCACCAATCCTCTAAGGGCGTTTTCACACCTGAAAGTCTGCACCAAGGTCCGAACCAAAGTTCATGTTTTGATACATTTTATACATTCGGTAAGTTTTGGTTTGGTTTCACATTGCAATTATGCGAGCGCACTAAAGAACTTTACATGACATACTTGCGTCCTGTCATCATCATCTGTGTGGGTTGCATCTTGACATTGATTGGTCATATCATTGCCACTATACTGTTATTATTACGACATTACTACCTGCAGCACCAACTATACTCAAGGCTAGTTCAAATTCGCCAAATGAACGTCCTCACTGTGCAAACATTTTATCGTCGCCGGCTGGAAAGGAGGAGAAGAATGCAAGCTATCCTGCGAGAACCACCGAAACTTACTGTAAATTGTCTGAAAGTCCAAACCATACAGAAAATGCTTTCACACTAGAAACAAACCAAACCTTTGTTCAGTTTGATCCGGACCTAGACTACCTCTTTTCATCTGACCAAATTTTGTCTGTTTGGTCCGGACTGTGGTCCAGAGGAGGTTTCCCACTTGTAATTTTGATTCGGATCAAACTGAAAAGTCCGAAAATCCGGAGCAAACCAGGTAGGTGTGAAAGGGCCCTAAGACTTTAGAGGATTTTTTTAAAAGTGAAAACGCCTTATATGCAATATGCATGGAATTGCAAGATTGAACAATATGTCATTATTTGGAGGCACAGCAATGTATGAAAAATGATTGTTTTGTATGAAACAATACGTGTCCGGCACTGATAAAATGAGAATGCAGACTGTAATTCACTGACACTGGTCTGATTGCACTCTTCCTCACAGACACATTTGGCAGCTAATTGTTCTGGTTGTGATGGACGGTTGACTCCCTCTTTTCAGTCAAGGAATTTTTTTTCTTTTATTTTTTTTTTCTCTCTCAGGTCTGGCTGAATGCCCCATACCAGCACAGCACAATGAGGCCCAATCTAGGAGGATCTAATCAGTAGCAGCACAGTCAGATGTCTCCCAGAGCAGGGGTCAAATAGGGCTATACATTGATTGTGTATACTGGGTGAATCATTAGCAAATTGCCTTACACAGACGTTGTTATCTTGATGATATAGAAATTCTTTCCATGAGGACTTTGAATTACTCCTTATACTCATTAAGACTGCAAGCTAACTAATCCGATGTCTAGCACCATTTTGTCCAAATGGACAAAGGGCTCAGTTCTACATCAGCTATGAATGCTTTCTGTAATTTTGAACACTTAGCCCCATCCCTCTTTATTCATTACCTGTCTAGAAAATAGACTTTGTACTGACAGTGTCGCAAAGTGCTGTCTTCAATACATGGTCATACAGTAAATGCCGTGATATATTCTCTGCTATTGTGACTTTCACACTCACTTACATGAGCTTGAATGAACCATTATGGAACAATGTTATGGTAAATTGTGTTCCCTGTGCCATAGCACACTACATGTCTGTCTCAACAGAAAAGAAATGGCACTATAAATCTAATAGTGTCTCCTGAGCCACTGTGAATTAATGCATAGCACACATAGGTAGCCGAATCACATTGAAATGAGCCATTCCAGAATATTCCACATGGATGCATGTATATATTTTCACAGTCCCTGCTGTTTCACAATGTATTCTGCTTTGATGGATACAGGCGCTGAAATCAGTTGATTATTTAAGGTCCAAAGTGTGATTAGTGGTGGTTTTGCAATATACTGGTATTGATGTTGATACTGTGTTAATACAACTCATATGCTCAACAACTCGACGATCGATTAATTGTCGATAATAATTTAATCGATAAATCGCATCGATGGTCGATTAAGCAAGGTCATCAATAGTGTGTAGTTTTGAGGTGCATGTGGCTCATGCGCAAAACGTGCTACAGACACACAAGGAAATATGAAGCGTGTGCACCGTAGTTACGTATTCTAAGTGTATTAATGTGTTCATTCCATGCAATGGATTAGGTATGCTAGCCGTTTATTTCTAAACATAATTAATCAAGGGTCCAAAAAAAAAAAAAAACTCCAAACAAGATACTTTACTGAACATAAGAACTACTTACTTGTGTAAATGCCACAATAAATAGAATAAACAAGTAATAATATCCTGGTTGAGAAGTGATGAATTTACAGTGCTGTTTCAGCTGTGCGCTCCTATTCTATGGTGCATGGTAAATAAAGACTTGTCATCAAACACTCTCAGAAAAAAAGGTACAAAAGCTGTCACTGTGGCGGTACCTTTTCAAAAGGTACACCTTTGTACCTAAAGAGTGCATTCTACTCCCTCAAAGGTACATATTGGTACCAAACGTGTTCATATTAGTACCTAAATGGTACATATTAGAACCCTTTTGAAGGGTATACTGTCCCAGTGACAGCTTTTATACCTTTTTTCTGAGAGTGAACCAATCCAAGCCCTCTCCAGCTGTAAAACAGTGTCCGATTGGTCTCTACACATCGTCCCTATACCCTCTATATCTACACACCATACCCGAGATCCAGTTTCCATTGATTAAACTTTTATTTTTAAGACAATTATCGCATAGCGTATGTGACGTTTTGAGCACGCAGGCTCTTCATCAGACAAATTGACTACAGATGTGCAACCCTTTATATCTCCAGGTGATCACATGTCCAAACATCATGTTACTCATCAATACAACAATACAAAACGAAAAAAGAAAAACAAATATATATATATATATATATATATATATATATATATATATATATATATATATATATATATACACACACACAAAAATATCTAAAAAACTATGCAAAATACAACAGTATCATTATTAATATGCACTTCAAAAAACACTTTTCTTGATACCTGCAAATATACATCAAAATAACTAAATTAAAGTAATCACTCCAAAACCTTTGATGTATTATATACAAAAAAAAGAGAAATACACACACACACACATCTATATGACAATTCAAAGAAATGGACGAATATCAAAATCTTCATTAACTCCTCGAGGGGACAACGTGTCCAATGTAAAAATCCAAAAAGCCTCACGCTGTAAAAGCAATTTATCAATGTCACCTCCACGACGTGGATACTTAACTACCTCGATGCCTATGTATTGAAGAGTAGAAACTGAATGTCTAAAAGCTGCAAAATGCTGTGCGACTGGACTTTTTGGATCATGGTGTCTAATTGCACATCGATGTTCAGAAATGCGATTCTTCAAAGGTCTAATAGTCTTACCAATGTAACATAAGCCACAAGGGCAACGCAGCATATAAATAACGTTGGCCGTCTTACACGAAATGGTGCCTCAAATTTTAAAAGTTTTTGCCGTATGAGGATGTGTAAAAGTTGATGTCTTGTATGTAAAATTACACTGTTGACAGTTCCCACATCTATAATTACCATGAGGTATTTTATTCAAGAAGTGAGGAGCCGGTTTTAAATCCGCTCTAACTAAAATGTTTCGAAGGTTAGGTGTTTTTTTATACACTAAACAAGGTGGTTTTTCGAAGCATTTTTTAAGATTGGGATCACTCTCTACAATATGCCAGTGTTTAGATAAAACATTATTAACATCTTTGGTAACAGGCGAATATTGCATATAACAATTAACACGACATTCCGTTTTTTTATGTTTTTTTAACTAGACTCTCTTTTTGTGACACATCTTTAAAACGACTCGCTGCAGACTGAATCCACTCTTCTTTATATGATCGATGTCTGAATCTCTCTGATAAAATATGTGACTGCTGTTGGAAATCATCATCACTGCTACAGATACGGCGAATCCGACTAAATTGAGAAATAGGTAACGAACGTTTTAATGACACCGGATGATAGGATTGTCCGTGCAAGATAGTATTACGATCAGTAGGTTTTCGATACAAAGTGGTCTCAATGCCCGACGTGGTATGAAGAACAAGCACATCCAAAAAATTCATTTTCTCTTTATGGAAATCAATGGTAAATGTTAACGCAGTACATTTATTATTTACCAAATTGTGAAACTCTAATAGCTCCGCTTCAGTGGCACTCCACAATAGAAAAACATCGTCAATGTATCTTTTCCATAAAATAATGTGCTTTAAAAAATCGTTAACCGGATTAAACACAAATTGATGTTCAAACATGCCACAAAATAAAGATGCAAAACTTGGGGCCATCTTAGATCCATCTTAGATCGTAGGTTAATTCTTTCCTCACTCTCTTTCTTTCTGCAACTCGTATGAATGTGTGTGTGTGTGCGCGTGTGTTTGTGTTAGATATTAGTTTTATGTGTTAGAATAATCAATAAAGTCTTGTTTGTATTTTAAAGAGAAGTGTTACTTGTGTTATGTGCTTACGAATTTAATGTCTTAAACTGCTGATCTAAGTTACCTTGCTAGTAAATAGTGTTTCACTATAATTTGGATATTTATATCTGCTGCAGAGCTGATAGTTGCAGCCGGTTCAAATGAACCCTGTACGAGTCATTTGCTCAGCCGTAATAAGTGATTGTTTCGAATTCCCTATTAATTAATTAATAATTCCTTTTAAGCTAAATTGACCTGGCAGAATCACTAAATTACGTTACACGGAAGTTAAAAGACAATATTCTATAGATGGCGGCGCCCTCTTTTCTCTGGCACATAAGGTCTATTCTGCTAGTTGAGACCTTTTCAATGATATATGACAAAAGGCTGTTATGTAGGCTACTATTATTTTACAGATCACATTTTCATGTTTCTGTTATTTTTTCACGCAATAAAAGATAGAGCACTTCTAAAATGTCAGCAAATTAAAAGCACTTGTGTGATGGTCATAATGGTATTATATATTCCATATTCCATATTCACTGTAAAGCCAATCTTCTAAGATATGGTATGACACTTATTTGGTGCTGGTTAAGCAAGTGGATGTTGAGTAACATGATAATTTATAGCACCCCCCACTTAAGGTTAAATATTAATCAGAATTGACTTTGGGAATTTATGTAAAATCTTTTTTACACCTTATTTTAATGTGTCCATGTTACAGTGTAATAATACATTTAAGGACTGAGTAATAGTAATTTATTACATCTACTAATAGGGTTAGGGTAGGATTAGGGTTTGTTTTAGGGTTAGTTTCTTGTAATTATGCCTAAAATAAATACATGTAACATGTATAACAAGGACACTTTAAAATAAGGTGTTACCAATATCTTTACTAACCCAGCACTATAGTAACTATCTGGTTGTTGCTTCAACATAGTAGGTGGTGGGATTGCACCTTAGCCTTGGTAACCATCCATCTTACAACAGAAAAAAGATTCACTGTGTAGCTGCTACTGCCACTGCTGCTTCTTTCTTTCTTTCTTTCTTTCTTTCTTTCTTTCTTTCTTTCTTTCTTTCTTTCTTTCTTTCTTTCTTTCTTTCTTTCTTTCTTTCTTTCTTTCTTTCTTTCTTTCTTTCTTTCTTTCTTTCTTTCTTTCTTTCTTGACAGCCCTAGTGACAGACTTGTACAGGTTTGGTCAAACAATCAAGAGCTCTTGTGTTGAAGGACGTGATCTATCAGAACTAATGGTACTGATCAGCTAGCTAATTTCAGCACTTCGTTTGCAAGACACTTGAGATGGTGTGCGGAAAGCCAGCATCCTAATGTACACAACTGAAGGGTGTTTATTTGTGCTTTTCACTGGTGGAAGCGAGGCACCAATGTGATGAAAAGGTATGTGTAAAGAACAGACAGGCAGCTTTCATCCGAAGGCTCGGTGACCTCCACAGCTGTCACACGCGCTCCAGACTCATTTCCAGCTCTGCTGCGAGAGGGGTGCCATCACCCTACAATTACATCCGTGGAAAACAGAGTAGATTTCTGCACTCATTTGTTGTCGCCTGGCCACTTTGAAAAAAGATATGAACACAACGGATGTCTACTTCCCTCACTCACGTAAGCAGACACGTCCCTCATGTGTAATTCTGCTGTGAGGGTTTGTTTTTGAATGCCTAAAAGAAGCCTAATATTCTTTCATCACCGCTCAGCTCAGCAACATGTAATAAATAAAAAGGAATGAGAAAAAATAGTAAGTAAATTTGTCTTCCTTTATTTGTGCTGCAGATATCCAGCATGGCTTTCTGTTCTCTCTCAGCATTTTTTAGCCATTTGCCGCACTTACGTTCCTGGTACCTGGCTGACCCTTATAAAAATGTGCATATAAATAAACATATCTTAGATTGTGCACTTCTGTTGGTAGAGATATTGAGCGAAATAATCTCATTTAGCATTTGGCACGCACTTCGACTATATATAATGGACGTCAAGGCCTAAGAAGAGAGCTTGAAGTCACTCCACAAGCCACCCCGGAGAGTTTTATGTTTTATTTTACCTCCACTAAGCACCAAGTCTCGACCCTGCTCACCAGATGCCACAATAAAGTAGCCTTACATGATAAAGCCAGCATGAGAATAGAGCCTTACAGAAGAAATGAAAACACAATCATGGCTACAACCAGAGTTGAGGACAACACAGGCTGTGATCCAGAGAGGGTAAAAGCCACAGGGATGTGATAAGAAGCTCATAAAACAGAGCTGTCACCACTATATAGTTTATTACCGCACAGTCTCTCGTCGGCAGCTCCGCTAGCCAGCCGCAGTTCATATGGGAAGTCTGTCCCTGGCTAGAGAATGACCTTTCAGTGTGGTAATATGGGGGGGAAATTACTATATACTGAAGACAATAGATATTCTCAAGGCATTTTTAAATCTCTGAAGATTTATTATCTCCAAAGCAAGTTGAAGAGGGAAGATGTGATTTATGTTTGGCTGCAGGGTAATAGAGAATGAGTCTTTAATATTTTACTTAGTTCAGAGGTCAGGTCGTCTTTAATGATGGTGCTAAATGAATTTATTTGAACATCTAGCATGATAATACTTGGGAATTAAGTTTTTAATTGTACAAGTCTCTAAAGAGATGATCAGTATCCAGCAGTTATGTAGAGCATGGTTTCTCAAATGGTGGGTCACAAGACCGTTTTGAGTGTGTAGTCAAAAAACAACAACAAAATAATGTTTCATTAACAAAGTTCGGGAGGAACACGTTCAAATGATCTATCCAAACAACACGTCCTTCCAATCAGCAATTAACTCATCTATCCAGGCAGCATTAGAGGAGGCCTTCTGAAGATTAATACTTGCATATTTACATATATATGTGTATATATACACAGTCGACTCACCTACTGTACATTCCTCGACAGTTTTCAGCATCCCTCCACCACCCGAGTCCTCTTGGCTGGTTCATACCACAGCCAGGAATACGGGGGGAGTACTCTGGGTTCGGGCCAAAATACAGAGCTCGACAGGAACTTGATTGTCCTGTTAGACGTTATAATCAAGTGTAGCGTTAGTTCTGGCTGGTCACGTCAGTCATGCTTGCATCAGCTGACTCTCAGCTGATCCACATTTACCTATAGGAATACGACGCCTATTACAGCATCCCTATATATAAGGTCCATTCAGTATAATAAGCAGCTTTATCGTGTTGCTCAGGAGCTAATTACCCTCCTCCATCCCCAGCTCCTCCTCTCATCCACAGTCAGTTGCGATTATTTCTCTTCAAATCAGACTGTCATTTATCTTGATTTATGTTGTCACATTATTGTTATTAAGAACGTGATTGATATCTGCAATACATTTATGTTGGTTCTGTTCTGTTCTATCGCTGCGCTTCCTGCTCTTATCCATGTTAGGCTGCTTGTATGGGCAGGTTACATCACCCTTCCCTGCGTCAGTTTCAGTTGTAAACTCACACCACAAACTCAGTTGTGCTGAATTTGAACTCCCTGCCAAATTATTACCCCCCTCGTTGAGGCCGCTACCTGGTTGCCTAATCCTAACCCCACCCCCACACCTAATCCTAAACCTACCTACTGGGGACCTATATATTGGACCTATAGACCTATAATATTTTGGCAGGGGTCAGAACTCGGCACAATTCGGACTCTAGAAATCCCTGAGCCTAGGGGCCTGTGTAAATCTTAATCCACCCCTGCATGATGTTCATTCTATTCATCAGGATCAGTGTTCGTTTTATTTACAGTTCATGACATGTTAGTATTGTGTATTTACCATGGTATCTGTAGATTCCATAGATTCCAAAATACCACTTTATTTACTAATTGTGCTATTTTCTATTTTTTGATGACTGTGGTGGCTCACACCGACTTACTGACTGTTGTTTAGATCCTTACCTTATACTCAATATATTCATCAGTGTTAGTGATATTCTCACAGTTTATGTTAAGTAAAGTGGGACAGACATTTTTGAGAAATACATTTGTATGTTATATTATCAAAAAAGAGCCTACATACAGAATACATTTGTGTTATATTATTTACACTATAGTAGTTGCTGCTGCAACTTTTTTTCTATGTATTTATTTTAAAATGTAATATTTCAAGATCTCAAGTTGAAGATCCATTTCAGTTCAGCTCAGTTCAGTGTATTTATAGAGCACATTTAAAAACGGCCACTGGCCGGCCAAAGTGCTCTACTCTAACTGTACATTAAAATCAATTGGTTTAAATGCTAAAAGTAAATTTAGGCATCACAACATTATAGTTTTATTTTTTTGTTTTGAATGTATTTAGAAAAAAATAAAATAAATAGGATATCATTTGAAAATCCATAAAGCCATTTATTTATTAAAAGCACAATAAAATAGGTAATAGGTTATTGACCATAACATGAAAATTATTATTGGTTTAATTTTAACATATGCTGTAACGCTATTATATGATAATGAAATTTAAATTCTGTTCATGTTCAACTTTACAGGGGCCGACAACATTGATGAAGATCAGCAGGTAAGAAATATGAACAAGATTTATTGCTTTTACAGCAATATAAGATTTACCCTTTAGGGGAAGAGTGGAATTTAATGTTGTTCAGATGTTTAAGCATTTTCTTTCAATTACTTTGTATCTTTAGATCTATACAGCTTGTTATAACATACAGTATGCCATTTACAGCAAACTGTGGAAAACAAAAAGTTTAATGTTGAAAAAGAATGTTGGTAATCTAAATGTTGAAAATTGTGTCATAACTGTCAAGACATGTATCAACAAGGGATGTTGTTATTTTGCTGCATGTTGTATGTTTTCGCAGGTGGCACAGATGGACGGCTCTGGGTCATGTCACACAGCAGCCTGACTGGCAGGTGTCATGGCACTTGTCAGATGTGCTGTCTTACATGATTCCTGCATTGCTCTGCAGATATCTCCACCGGGTGCAACGTGGCAGTTGTATCCTGTGCCATTACAGCCAGGGATACATGCGCCTGTCACTGCGGTGACAGGAACAGGCTTCTTCGTTTTTCCGCAGGGCGGTTGGCACGATAAGAGAATTGCGTGCCCTTCGTCAGGGTTTGTGTGGGCAGCCGTTCTCTTTCCCTTTTCATTTCAGACATCTCATACTCATTGTTTGTGCTGGGTGGTCAAGTGGCAGTTGAGAATGAATAGATTTTGCTGGAGTACCAGCTGCACAGCGTTGGCATATTTATTTTTGTATTATTCTAATGAGGCCGATAGATGAAGGAATCAAACACGCTCTTCAGCTGACCATGGGTGGGAGCAAAGTTGGGCACATAACCAGCCATAATAGAGGTCATTTTTATCCTTTTAGTGAAAACAAAGCACATAGTGAGGGGAAATGTATGCACTCTTTTTAAGCATGTAAAATTCATAGGAATGAGATTCATAGGAATGTGCAGTAGTCTATTTGAAACCTGAGGATGGAGCAGAAAAAAAAAGCAGCAGTTGCAAATGGAAATGAACAAACAGATGCTAAAATACTTTTATCCTACGACTTGCATTGTATATCAGGCAGCCGCCACCAAGACTGTTGTGGTATAGCACAATAACAGATCACCAGGATAAATAAATTATCTATCTATCTATCTATCTATCTATCTATCTATCTATCTATCTATCTATCTATCTATCTATCTATCTATCTATCTATCTATCTATCTATCTATCTATCTATCTATCTATCTATCTATCTATCTATCTATCTATCTATCTATCTATCTATCAACTACTTCTACAGCTATTTATTTTTATTAGCTTTTATTTTTGTTGCAAGCTAGAATATAAATGGACGGGCTATTGTGTCTATGAAATTTGATACATACCCCTCATGAAATGACCTTTTTCTTGGAGAGACAGAAAACAGAGTGTGATTCAATATTCAAAGGGGAGAGCTGTCCTTACAGCGTAGCATGGCAATACACAGAGATGATTGGCCGACTTGCAGTGTTATTGCCGCACATCGTTTTAATGCAGGGCACGCCATGACCCATAATGCCCATGTGCATTACATCTTCATTAGGTCTATTATCTGAGCCCTCGCTGACGCACATCTCAGAGACCCTGTCCTCATTGACCTTTCTCAAATTTGCCCTTTGTTCTCTCCCTCTACCACATGCTAAACTGATAGTTTAAGATGCCCCGGCTGACAGTGCAAAAGGCTTTGCAGTGAACTTTGTGTCTTTGATTGAACATGTGCATGGGAAAAAAGTGAAAGCATATTTGGTAGAATATAGTTTGTTTATGTTACTGTGACAGTCAACATTTTAGAATTTGGGAAAGATGTGAGAATGGAGATAAATATAGATCAACAAGGAGATGTGAATGAATAAGAAACAGCTGTGCTGCTGTGGGAATGAGGTTGTCATCAGGTCCATGAATCAACAGGGGCCTGATGTATAAACGTTGCGTACGCACATATCACGATTACTAAAACATAAACTTGTCTTAAATATCTTTTTTTTTCTGGAATGAGTCTAGTAATGAAGTAATGTAGTAATACATTATTTGAAACTCTGTTTTCATTTTGAAATGCAAATTTAGATTAAATATTCCAGTCTCATTAATGGAGTTAAGCAAACAAATTAGTTAACATAAATTTACAAAAATTATAGTAATTTAGATAAACATTTGAGCTGTTTTTGAACACTTTTCCTGTGGCATGCTATGTTTTAATGTTTTACAGTTTTCCTTGATTTTTGACATATAATAGGTAATTGTGCTATAAAAAATATCCTTTAAGTTACTCAAACCGTCCTTCTTAGTCCAAAAACAGTTTTTTTTATAGAAACCATGCTCAGAAAACAACTTGTTTCGGATTGTGTCACATTATTATGTCATAGTGTGATGAAAGACTGCCTCTGCAGAAGAAGATCAGTGCCTACAGTACTTCTACATCATTGCCTCTTTAGCCCCGCCCACCAATTTGCGCATGTCATGATGTAGGCCTAGTAGTAAATATGAGATACACAAACACAGGATTACTCCAGCAACAAAATGATGAGATGCCGCTGAGGATTACAAGACGTTTTGATGTGCGAAGTTGTGGAAAAACATTGCTATCCTTGTGATCCTAACAGAAAGAAAGCATGGATGAACTTTATTTTTAATGAAGTTCTAGTCAGATCACGTCAATAAGACACTGTTTATTTGCTCTGTTCATTTTACTGCTTATTTGTTCTTAAAACAAGACACAAGCTTTTCAGAGAGACTGAAAATAAAAGATGACACAGTGCCAACTTCATTGGATCCGACAGTAGGCTAATGTTCCAACACACAAGCGTGAGTAACAGTGTTTTTACCATGTGTCACTATTGCTTTGATACATATCGTTTGATATGTACTGAGTATTTATATTGTAGTGAAGCAGTCAAACTGAATAGTTGTGATAGTTGTGATGCCGTTCTTTCCATTGCTTCGGCATTAATGGAGTTAATACGTTGGGTTCTCAGATATATTGTTTTGATCAAATCCATTCGATAATCATTTTATCGGTTCAGTGAGCAACATATTCTGTTTTTTCATCGTTTAGACATGACTACATTGTCATTCGCAGTGTCTTGTTTTACAGTTTTTCTCCATTGGTTTGGCTCATTTTTTGAAACAGAAATTACATTCTCAAAACAACATGGACAAACCTCCAAACCACTTGGCAATTGTTCACAACAGAATTGAATTTCTCATTCATTTCATCAAATTGCAAATGTCTAAGTACATGTCTCAATGTCTCAGTACATCTTTGCAAATGATTAAGTACAGGTAGCCTACATTTAGCACAATTTCCAAGTGAATAGATCTTGTTGATCTAAACTGATTGTTGATTCTCAGTCTAATGGTTGTTCACTCCAAAACGTGTCAGCGTAATTTCATTGTATAAGTCATCACATGCACAATAGTCTGTTCAATTGTCAAAATTAGTCAAGAACATAATACCATGAATACCATATATGAATCCCTTGGAACATTTGATACATTTATTACAACAATTGACAGTCAGGTGAAACTACAACTTGACTAATGAAGGAGGAGTTTCACACATCTCAGATGACCAATCAAACAATGTTTAGTTATCTGACAGGTGCTGTCCATGACTGTGAATGCTGCCAAACATGTATGTAAAGAGCTTGACCATGCAGGAACAGTAACATATCTGAACATGGAGGCACCTGGCCAAGTAAATGAACAAGAGCAACTGCATGCTCAAGGAAGAGGAAGAGGAGGAAGAAGAAGAAGTGGAGGAGGAGAAGTAGGAGGAGGAGGAGGAGGAGGAGGAGGAGGAGGAGGAGGAGGAGGAGGAGGAGGAGGAGGAGGAGTAAGGGTGCATGGTGGTGGAATAGGGGGAAGAGGCCGGGGAGCACGAAGACACCATGCTGTCCCAGATGAAATTCGGGCCACAATTATAGACCATGTCATCAACCATGGCCTCACAATGGCGGAGGCAGGTCGCCGAGTGCAGCCTAATGTGCCTCGCTCTACAGTCTCCTCCATCATCCAAACCTTTCACAGGGAAAACAGGTATGTTGTCAGTCAATGATGGAAATATATGTTGTATAGGACAGGACACTGCATAGAGCAAGAAATATATTTATTTACACATTTACCTATTCATTTAGTGTGTGTGTGATAGGCCTACAGCAATATCTTACCTCAATGGGATGTTACTGTATGATACTAAAAATGACATGAAAAACATTGGAGAAAAGAAACTATGGAATAGTTTATTTTCTACAGTATTGATGATACAGTATACAGTAGTATTCCAGTCACTGTGCAGTGATGCATTAGAATTTTGGTAAAGTTATTGTAAGTAAAACAACAATACAATTACATGGGTACCTCATTCTGTAAGGAATACATAAGGTATACATTACGAATGGAGTGTTGACCTTTGAATTCTATGTCTAGGATTGGACGACAACCTTGTACGGGTGGCAGAAGAAAACTTCTCAATGAACAACAAGAACAAGAGATCTGTAACATGGTGATGGCAAATAATGCCATCACATTGAGAGAGATCCGCACTGCAATCCTACAAGACAATGCCATTTTCCAAAATGTCAACTCTATAAGCATCTCCACAATAGACCGGATATTGAAGAAGCATGAGATGACAATGAAGCAAATTTACAGGTACCATTTGAGAGGAACTCTGATAGAGTGAAAGAGCTGCGGTACCAGTATGTACATGTAAGTCAGTTACTGGTTGTCCATCATTATAACCTTTTTACAATTAAGCAGTGGTTCCCAAACTTGTTTGGCTTCAGTACCCACTTTACCTGATTTGTGTATCCAGGTAATCCAGGTATGAAAGTATATGATTAATCTGACTTCAACATTTCCCCTAAAAACTGCAGCTTACTGTATGATGCAATTATCATTATAATCCTTATTTTTAAGAATATAACATACAATAAGAAAAGTGGTCAAAGAGCTGCAATTAGTGCCTCCCATGTAAATCTATCTAATACTGTGGGTTTAACTGTAACATTTCAGTAAGTCTAGTCATTGATTATTTCCCCCCTCCTTTCTGTCAAATACCCCCTGTAGTACCTCTGCATAGAGGTACATCTACCCCAGGTTTGGAACCACTTGAGTAGTGGCCAGTAGTATATTGAACTTGTGTAGAACATAGAACATTCCTATGTAATTGTCTGTAACTGTAGTGTATGACTCTTCTGTATGACTGATTTGATGTTTTCTTTGTTTATGCTATTGTAGAGAATAATGGCATTGGAAGGAAACGAGACCCATCACATCCTCGTGTTTGTGGATGAAGCTGGCTTCAACCTGGCTAAGGGCCGAAGACGTGGCCGTAAAATTATTGGCCACCGGGCCACGGTGGATGTCCCAGGCCAGCAAGGGGGCAATATAACTATGTGTGCTGCCATATCTGAGAATGGTGTGGCCACTCACATCCCCAGTCTTGGCCCATACAATACGCAGAAGCTCCTCATCTTCTTGGACCACCTTCATTTGGATTTGATCCCTGAAAATGAGAGAGGTCTCGTAGGCCCTCACCTGCCACAATTTGTCATTTTATGGGACAATGTGAATTTCCACCATGGCCCGCTCATCAGGGCCTGGTTCACTAATCATCCAAGGATGGTCATGGTGTTCCTACCACCTTACTCTCCTTTCCTCAATCCTATTGAGGAGTTTTTCTCCGCTTGGAGGTGGAGAGTGTATGAGCATCGGGCTCAAGATCAAAGGTCCCTGCTCCATGCAATGGACGCTGCGTGTGAGGATATCACAGGAGATCAATGTAGGGGATGGTTGCGACATGCGCGCCGTTTCTTCCCTCGCTGTATCGCAAGGGAGAATATACGCTGTGATGTAGATGAGAATCTGTGGCCAGACAGACAGCAGCGTGTGGATGGCCAGGAGGGTGAGGGCGGTGGCCAGGAGAGGGAGGGTGAGGACGGTGATCAGTGAAGAACTTTATTCTTCAGCTTTATTTATTTATTCTTCGACCAGCTTTATTTACAGCACTGTAGGCTGCATATAATTTTCATTGTTTTTTGTTTGTGTGTTTATTTTACAGTATATTATGCTGTATACATTTTCTTTTTACTCTAATGTATGGAAGTTATTTTATGTGTGTGAATGATAATTTCAATTACAATAAATTACAATTTCCTTGGCAGTATGAGTGCAATGTGTGATGTCAAAACTTGGAGGCTACTCTTACCCTAAAATCCTATTTCTTTTTTTCAGTTTTATACACAATTGTATTCTGTTAGCTAGACAAAAAACAGTACAGTAACCATTGTCAATGAAAGACTGGGCTAAGACTGAAAGGTGGACATGAGGGATATTTCAATGGTCCTCTGCCATAGTGACAAAACATCTAAACATTTTGACTTGCAGTGCTTACACAATGCCAAAGGGACGAAGCATTTTGGGGGCACTGACTGTTTAAATGAGAAGGAAATTTAGTTTTGACACACTCATGTAACTGTTTTGGGAGAGGTATGAACTTTTGTAGGTGAACCATGGTGTTGTGCCAAACCATCCATGTTATTTTGGCAAAAGCACCAAAAGTGTTGAGAACGTCCGGTCTGTTTCAAGAAATGAGCCAAAGCAATTGAGAAGGATCTTTACCATTTTCGTGGCACTGACTCTTTATATGGGAAAGGAATTTAGTTTTGAAGCATGAGTGAACAGTTTTGGGAGAGATATGAGCTTTTGCAAGTGAGCTATAGTGTTGTGCTGAACTGTAAGACTGTTTTGCCAAATGATCTTAGAGTTTTGAGAATGTAATTTCTGTTTCAAGAAATGAGCCAAACCAATGGAGAAAAACTGTAATAAAATGAAAAATACATTTTTCACTTTATCGAAAAGGATAAACTATGAATAGCCTATATAAGAACAGCAGTGTGACAAACAATTGTACAATCATTCAATAACACAAAACAGCAAGTCATCCTTTGTCAATTATAACTGTTTATTTGCCACAACTAAGGCTTTTAAAGCATAATGCACAAAATGTTTCAATTATGCACCGAGATAAGTTTTCAAAACAATTCCACACGTGTGGGGATGTTGAAAATTATTTTAATATGCAAAACAAATGTTTACCTTATAGAATACAAATTACATAAATTTGATTTGTTTAAAACAATTAAAAATACTATTTGGCCAATGGAAAAGAATGAGAATAACTATACAATTTTGCTTTTATGAATATTTTGATAGCCTTTATTTATTCTAAAACAAGAACACTCACACAAACACTTTGAAGGAAGTTTTAACAATGAGGCCCCAGGTCTAGAGAAATGTCAGCGGGTTCAGAAGTGAGCATTTAAGGTGATGTAAAGAAGTCGATTTTCCACTTATTCACTGTGAAATGACAGTGTAATACATGTAAGGTGCTTAAGGACAATTACACTTGTCAAACCAGAAAGCAATTAGTTGTACAGCCCACACAGGTTCAAATGAGCTGAGTTGGACAGAACTGCAGTGCAAATGGCAATAAGGGGACAATAAATCTGTAATCAGTATTTCTAGGCATGTAATGCATTCAACCAAATGTCTGAGTAACTTTTGCATTAGTTCTTTTCAGTATCCAGACAACTAGGGATGGTTAACCATGATAAGTATGATGATTTTGGCACAAGTCTGGAGTTTTCCAAAAGCCCTGAGCTGCCATGCTGTTGACGTGTGTCACAGGCTACCGCTTGCAAAGGCCATTCCATCTAAAATCCATCTGCACCCACTTTGAACCAAATGAGAGAGCCAGCCAAGCTAAGCATGAGGATAGATTTGTCGATTACCCACTCCACCTACCCCTACCCCTCTCTCTCGCTCTACACCCACTGAATCTCTGATCTGCCTCTCGCTAGTTCGATTACGGCGCAGGGAGCTGCAGAGAACAGGGCTCACCCCTTTCCAGCAGGCTACTGTTGAAAACGGCAAGCTTTCTTTATCAGATTATCTGAGAAAAGGGGCCCCTATCTGCCTCTGATTTACACAGATCAATTCTCCATTAAAAATGAACGTTGCTTCACAAGTTTAACGGGTGGAGAGGGAGGATGCCGTCCTGGCAGTTTGCCTTGTTGAACGGAGGCCCATCAATTGGAGTTTTCGAGAGCAGCTTGCGGGAAACGGGAAGGCCTGAATGAAGGCAAATTACTTAGTTCCGCTGTTAGACATATCAATGAGGAAGCTGTAGTTTACAATAAGACAAAAAGCTCACGTGCCACTGTGGGAGTGTGTGCTTGAATCATGGAAGTGCTGTATATGAATAAATTTCATTCACATTTGAAAAAAAAAAAAAAACTTAAACCCTAAACCTCTGTGGCCATTTATTTATTTCACACTACACAATGAAACTACTCAATGCTGAGATGCCATTTAACTTAATCAAGGTCCACATTTATGCTTAGAAACTTATTTTACAAGGAAGAACAGAGAGGTCTAAAGGACAAATAGCACTTTGCATCACCAAAATATTCATTGTTTTATCCTGAAACCCATGTCCTTGCTGATTTGTACAGTTGAAGAAAGCAAAGGTTGTTCAGTTGTTTTAGTATAATATGCTTTATTGGTTGTATTCAGGATTTAGACTTTTTTATAATATTAATAATAATACTAATAATACATTGCAATATAATTCATTGTTATTGTTGTTGATTTTACGTTCTGACTTTTGCAATGCTTTTCGCATTGTATTCTGCAGAATTAAACTGTATCAGTTGGTAGTGTAGACTCTGTTTAAATAAGCTGCCTGAGACTGAATCTCAGATCATCAGCCTTCGGGAATTATATACTGGAAATAACGAGAAAGAGAGAGAATATAAAAAGCCTTGTAAATAATCTAAGGAGATTGAGGAATGTAGTCAAGGAGAAATTGTTGGAGTGGTGAAGATAAAACGTTGACATTCCCAGAGCTACTAGCCAAAAATAAATCTCCCCGCAGCTGGATCATTAGATTGTCAAATAGAAATTTTGGACGATAAGAGACGTAATGATAAGGAATAAATTTCTGGTAATGTGAAGAGAAAAATACATTACAGAATTAATGTTTTCCCTCTAAATGATATTATGCTTCAGCAAACACCTCATGCTACAATAGAGTCCTGTAAACTGAAGAAAATACTTTTGTCTGCATGTCTCACACCTTTCAAGGACACAGGGATGGGAAATGGCTGTGCAACAAAGTTTTGGAGTTTTTGCAGTTTCACCTGACCTCTTCCCAAACCTTCTCACATATTTTCACACTTACATTTGGCTGGAAATAGGTGCTAGTATTTGTAATAGATAGTACATCTAGACCTGTGAAATGGAGGCTATGTTCTATTGAACATATTTTGTGCTGGCATGATCTGGCCTCGTGTACATACTTCAGATGTCATTCCCACCTCTTCTCAGGATTCTGACACCCTGCTGTTCCTCACCCTCTGTAGCACACCAATTGGATTACTTTAATTCCAAAAGCCAATTACAGCAAGTATTTCGGTTGCTCAATAAAATGAGAGACATTTAACAGTATTAAAATAAACCCAACCCAATCATATGCTTAAAATAATCTATCTAAATATTCTAAACATTCTATATTTCTCCCTGGGTCCATTTCTCAAAGTTAATTTTGATAACTTCCATTAAATCCTGTTTTGATTTAGGATATTTTAACATTAAGTGAAGTGGGGCTGAATCGACACAAATGTGGACCCTGGACTCATGGGTACATTTTTTGAAATTGAGATTTATACATCACATGAAAGCTGAATAAATAAGCTTTTCATAGATGTATGGTTTGTTACAGATATATCTGAGGGTGAAAATCTGAGGGTGCAAAAAATTGAAACATTGAGAAAATCACCTTTAAAGTTGTCCATTTATGTTCGCAATTGTGCTGCATTCACTCACAAAAATAAATGTTTTATATATTTACGGTAGGAAATTTACAAAATATCTTCATGGAACATTATCTTTATTTAATATCCTAATGATTTTTGGCATAAAAGAAAAATTTATAATTTTGACCCTTATAATGTGTTAAGTGTGGCTATTGCCACAAATATACCCTTGCTACTTGTGACTGGTTTTGTGATCCAGGGTCACAAATAAAAAAAACGTGGTAGGCTACTATACAGTTATCCGGACCACATGTGATGATCTACCCCAACCCCGCCCCCAAACCTACCCGTCAATGGGGTTACGACCAACCAAGAGTGGTTGTGGTCACGTGTGGTCAGGGTGCGGTCCGGATAACCGTATAGTACCAAAAACGCTGTTTATGTAAATATGCTGATTTGCATTGAACGCATCGACGCATCACACTGTTTACATTGCAACGATATACTATCCTTACTATAGCCTATCATGGTATGATATCATACATGTACATTTGCTTATCTTATAAGGCGTTGTCGGGAAAATTTCGTTTCGCGTTCCTACCCCAAATCAACAAAATAAAATAAAATTCTTTATCAAAATTTATAAGGAAAGACAAGTACTTGTTTAGGCTTGGCTTGTAGGGAATTCCAAACCTGCGTATTTTCAAATGCACATAACTATAGAACCCATTCTAAATGTGCATGTGAACGCCATCAGCGTTTCTCACAGGTTCGCGTTTAAAGTCTGTGTAGAGGGAATGGTGTCGTCTTAGCGGCCCCTAATTTAATAACAAATTATCGTTGCGACGGAAGCAAATCAATCAAAACTAACTTTAGATGGAAAATAACTTAACTCTGCTATAAAGCCAAAACAATATCTGTTTCCTTAAATTATACGCTTATCTCTGTGAAGCTGCTTTGAAGCAATCTATGTTGTTAAAAGCGCTATATAAATGAAGATGACTTGACTTGACTTGACTATCTACGATATTGAAAAAAGTGCGACTGGATGGAGAATATCACCTGCACGTCTCTTCTCCACTTCAAATACCTGTCAGAATCTGAACTTGAGCCACACACATGCTGTTGAGAAAATGTCAGAGAGGAGTGTGGATGATGTGAGGTAACTCTGGATATCCCCAAATGGTTAAAATCTTAATTTTAAAGACAACGATACTGATTATTAAATCCCAAGATCAGTCTTTTAGTCTATGCTGTGTTGTTGATGTTGTTGCAGTTGATGCTTGAATAAAGCTCCACTAAACATTACTTTAACTCTCCAAATTTTAATAATATACGTGTCAGCCGTTACTGAAATTGTCTGTAATTTTGGGAGGAGGTAGAGTACCTGATTTTGTGCATTAAGCTATTAGCGATGTTACATTTATTTAGTGCAACAATTACCTCAATCTCCTTTACCTTTACAGAACCCTTTCCCTGTTTTCTTTGCTTGATTATTTAATGGTTTGCTCTCAGTCAAGAAACAATCTCAAAGGACACAAAATATGCTTCTGTCTCTGTAAGTATAGCTATAATTTCATTGATATTTTTTTTTCTGTCACTGTAGTATAAAAAAAAGAAAATAACCAGAAATTAAGATAAATGTGCATTTCAGTGAGAGTGATTCAGCACATCAATTCAATGCAGATCCCAAATAATAGCCTTCTAGCTACCTTTAATCTTTTCCCTGCATAAACTGCAAAGTATTACATTTATATTTCCATACAAGAATAAAAAAAAAAAAAAAAAAAAAACAGAATAGAATAGAATAGAATAAAAGAAAAAAAAAAACACTTATATTCCACTTGATATAAAAAAGAAAAAATGTACTAATTAATCTCTAAATGTGCCAAAATAAGTAAATTATAATAAAGCAACTCAGTGTGGTTGTAGTGTGTGTTTTGTAGTAGTAGTAGTGGTGGGAGAAAATATGATTTAACAAACAAGATATACAAGATATCGGAAGTGAGCATTGGTGACCAAACTGGTGGCAAATCTGAATGCATTTGGCTTAATGTTGGGGTAACCTTGCGTATATCAGAAAAGAGAAGTGAATTACAGTATAGGAAGAACAAATAATTACTATTAATATTCATTAAGAAAATAAGGGGTCACTTTTGATCTCATGATGATTTTTAGTTGTAGTTTGAGCAGGTGAACATGGCAGTTTTCTGTCTGGCACATCTTAAGTTATTTTGAAATATAAACTTACAACATTATGACAGCTGCTGTATTTTTCATTGCATCATGTGGCATACATTTTATGGTATTTGCACAAGCAATTTGACAGTACCGTATACCGTACTGTAATAAAATTTCAGTTGTCGCGGTCTGCCGCCTCATCACTCAGTGTGTTGATTATCTGCTCACTGGATCATCTTATATGAGGGCCAGCAAAATTGCCGATTGATTACCCAATTGAACCTGACCACAAAACCAGCCCACTGTTTGAAAGCGGAGAGACCTGCATCCTGTTACCATCGATCGACCGCCCCATCTAGTCATCTAGATTCTAGCCAAACAAGGTACTCTGCAATGTCGTGTGGAGCCTCTCAGGAACTGGCCAGAGCTGAAGACTTACTTAGGATTTACAACCTGTCTTCTGAGTCTACAGATATCATCTTCCTGCTTCCAGGGATACTGTTCCGGCATAAAAAGACTCATGGTCATTAATTACTTTTAGGGTAGGTGAGCTAAATGCAGGTTCCTATGAAAAGAAAGGCATCTGTCCAACAAGACGGTTAGAGCTGACGGATTTTCATTAATGCCAAAGTAATATGACAGCATCATCTAACTAGGCTAAACAAAAATCAATGCATTGACTGATTAACAGGAACATTGACATTTACCGAAATGGATTCTTGCAGACCTTCGAGTTTCCTTTTTTTTTTTCTAATTATATGAGGGAATTAAGTTTCTATCCAAAGTGCTGAGCCTGCATTGCCCCATAATAACCCTCTTCCTTCAGGATCAGGAAGCTCAACATCAGGAAAGGAAGTTTTACTGTATTACATATAGGCTAAATACATAAATGGGCATCATGTTAACCTAAGGTCTACTTTCTGACCAAACTGACACAAAGTTCACTTTGAGAGAAGCAAATGTCTGTATGAGTTCATTTTCCTGATAGACCATGATCACATTTTACATAATGTATCCCTTTCTTCACCGTGATCTCTGGGACGTGGGTGCATTTGAAATGCTGACAGCTTCTAAATTTACAGCTCATATTTTCCTTAAATGGCTGGCAGTTGAGTAGGGGTTCTTTTTGTAAGAAGTGTTTCTCTTTCTTTCAGCTGTCAGGCCTCCTGATTGAACAAACCCATTGAGAATGACATACAGTGGCTTTGAGGGAGCAAAAATGGGGGATCCAAGACACTGCCTGATTGATGACTTAATTATGGATGCCAAGCCTTTAAGGGCAGAAAAAAATTGAAAATATTAATTTTAGTTTTGAAATCAAGCAGTCACCAACGTGTGCTGTATTGCGGATTCCTCATTCTTGCAGTAAATGAAACAAACTTTTCTAAATGCAGGACATGGGCACAGTAGATTCATGCTGCAGTCAATGCACAGGTCGAAACTTGTCTTAAAATAACATCCAAATACAATATATTCACTTTGAAATTATTCTGGTATAATTTTACTAATTATTTTGGTAACAATTACACAGTAAAATTGCAATCAATTGGATTACTGCTGATCTAACTTTTATTTTCTTTTTTTAATGATGTAAATTGTTTTGCGATTACATGTAGCCTAATTCATTGATACCAAGTGCATGCAATTGCAGGATATATTATAGTAATGTTAGTGTCATGATTCCTGTCTTGTGGTCCCCTTGTCTTGTGTGGACTTTTGTTATTTCCTGTTCTGTTCCATGTTTTGTAGTCCTTTGTAGTTTTTCTTGTTTATTAGTCTCCCCAGGTGTTTCTGATTAACCACGCCCCCTTGTTATCTTGTTTAGCTTGTTTGCCTGTGAATTTAAACCTCTTTGCTTCAGTTGTTGGTTGTTGGTCATTGTTTGCTGTAGCTTGTCCCATGTCCCATGTCCCATGTCCCATGTCCCTGTCCCATTTCCCTGTCCTGAGTTCTGTTGTTTGCCCTGGATTACCTGTTTGTTTTATTAAAGGGTTAGTTCACCCAAAAATGAAAATTATGTCATTAATGACTCACCCTCATGTCGTTCCAAGCCCGTAAGACCTCCGTTCATCTTTGGAACACAGTTTAAGATATTTTAGATTTAGTCAGAGAGCTTCATCAAAGAGCTGCATCATCAAAGTAGTCCATGTGACATCAGTGGCTCAATCTTAAGTTTATAAAGCGACAAGAATACTTTTTGCGCGCAAAAAGTAAACAAAAATAACGACTTTTTTTTTTCTGAAGTATTCTCGTCGCTTGATAAACTTAAGATTGAGCCACTGATGTCACATGGACTACTTTGATGATGTCTGTATTGCCTTTCTGGACATGGACAGTATGCCGTCCATTGACTTTCAATGGAGGAACAGAAAGCTCTCGGACTAAATCTAAAATATCTTAAACTGTGTTCCGAAGATGAACGGAGGTCTTACGGGCTTGGAACGACATGAGGGTGAGTCATTAATGACATAATTTTCATTTTTGGGTGAACTAACCCTTTAAAGTCGTGCTTGCATGTGGATTCTCTCCCCGCCTCGTCCGTGCCTACCTCATCGTTACAGTTAGATTTTTTCACACATTTTTGGCCTATATAAAAAAAAACATTGTCAACAAAAGCTTGTAAAGTCTAATGATATATAATTGTTTAGATTCAGACATATTAACAGATGTACTTTTATTTTTTGTTAAGGCCTCTTTCACGCGCCATGATCAAAAAGACATGGCCAGTGTCACTTTGATTATTTTTTTCTTACACCCAATTTGTATTCAATAGGCATGTCACAGTTGAAAAACATTTTTTGGATTTTGTTGTGTGCCTAAGGTCCTATGCTATCCAAACATCAAAGACTTGGCACATGAGAGAGAAGCATTTCTGATTCATCACAAAGCACCTGTTTACTGTTTTTAAAATAACCCGACAGCCTTTCTTTTTACTTATACTTTTATGCCAGTTCTACTCAATAGTTGTTGTTGTTGTTTTAGCCCTGTTAAAATTCTCTGGTTCTGGATAGGGGAGGGTTAGTGTTTAGGGAGAAGCTTGTCAACAGCAGGGTTGCCAGACACCTAGCCAGAAGCAGGTTTCTGCTGAAGAGGCTTGGACTCAACCGTTGTCTTATGTTCCAGCAGGGACATGTGAGAGCTCATAGCCAAAGGACCAGCATGTGCAGACTGTTGGGAACAACTGTAAAATGACTAACTTCATCTGCCGCAGTGTATTGCATGTTAGCCAGAGGTGATAGAGTAAGGAAGAAGAGAATAAAATGGAGAGCTACAATCAGTATGTTCATAAATCATCTGATTTCCTAACACATGTGGCTTAAATTGAAATCAGTACATTCACATTGGAAGGCTAACTGAGAAATCTTGAATGGGAGTTGGGAGCCAAATTGTATTTCTTACTCACTCACTCACTATACGATTCAATTAGTATTAGGTATCGTTAACTAACAATAAACATCACTGTACCTTTAATTATCTTGGTTAACCCTTAAATGCATGAATGTTTCGCTAATCATTATTGCAAATTCGGGTCTTTAGTGACCTGGATCTATATCCAGGGCCGGCCCGAGGCATAAGCGAACTAAGCGGCTGCTTGGGGCCCCCTCGCCACCAGGGGGCCTCCAAACGATTTTTTTTTTTTTACATATTAATTAAATTAAACAAGTGATATAAATGAATGAATAAATAATTCAATACAAGAAAATTCTGATTTCATGATCAATATACCTGCCTAAAACTGCTGCTGTGTCTGCCAGTGTTTGAGTCATGCGCATAACCTCGCGTGCATAGACAATTCGTGCGCAAAGTCACGGTAATGTTAAGCCATGTCACAAAAATTTGATTTGATCAATGATTTATCTTTTAAATTTAATGAGATTCAGAACAGAACAAGATTAAAAAAGAACTATAAACAAGCCAAAACGAAATAATTTAAAGCGAAAGTGAAAGCGGCGTTGGGCTCACGCATCTCTCATTAGAATCAAAATGTTTCAACAATCGCGATGGATTTGGATGGTAAACTATTCTTTATTATAGGCTTATTTGTACTTCACGTTCCAATATCGAGGGAAAAATCAATCTCTTCACATGCGCAAAAGTGCTTGAAATATCGAGGGAAAAAATCATTCTCTTCACATGCGCAAAAATGTGCTTGGAAACGTCACAGTGGAGCGGTGCTTAGGCTACGCAGCGCTGAATGGTACGAATAGGCTACTACTGACTATTTAAACAGAGCAGTGTAATTTTTATATGTTAGGTTGACTATTTTATTATTATATTTTATTACGGCTACAACGAACAGGCTGCGATGTCAAGATTGCATCGTTGTGTTGTGTGTGTGTGTGTGTGTGTGTGTGTGTGTGTGTGTGTGTGTGTGTGTGTGTGTGTGTGTGTGTGTGTGTGTGTGTGTGTGAGGCGCGGGCGCGATCGAACAGTGGAAACATAAAAACATAGCCTACTCCGTCATGTTCATACAAGACATCATTCAAACTGCAAAGTATATGCAAAGGATATTTTGCAAATATTTTTTTTAATATGTTTTGTGACAATTTGCTTTCAGAAGTTTTAAAGAGTAAGTAAAAGTAAAGAAAAAGTTAATTTTTTTTATTTAAGTATCTATTTTTTATTAAGTATTTATTTTGTATTAATACATAACCTCATTGTATTCATTTATAATGTAACATTATAGAGTGACATTGGGTCAATAATCGTCAAGCACAGGTGATTCCGCGAGGTGGGAGGGGGCCCCCCAAATCAAATTCTGCTTAGGGCCCCCAAAAGGCTCGGGCCGGCACTGTCTATATCTAACATGGATTGAACTCTACCTGTTGTGGTAATACACAACTCTCCTGATATTAGAGTAACAATGTCGTGGTAATACACAACTCTCTTGATATTAGAGTAACAATTACAGAAGAATAAAATAAAGCATATTGTGTTACCTTTTGGATCTTGGAAGGGGTTTAGTTTGAGCAGATGTTTTATACCATCATCACTGTCCTCGTCAGAACTCATTTCCCAGTACATTCAGCATCTGGCTCATATTCACAATCTCAAACATATTCTCATTTTCAACATCTTCAAAATCAATATTTTGATCGCTGACAGCTTCTTCACCAGATCCACCAGCAGTGACACTAATATTTGACTGTGTTCAGTGCTTGCTCTGCAGTAAATAACTGAGCCATTTCAAGTGTTGCTGATGATTCTTCCTATTCTTTTGTTTTCTGCCTGTGGTAACTATGAGTGAAACGCCACTTCATCATTCTGTATCAGACATTGCCACCTTGTGGAATAAAGGTGAATTGCACTTATTCAGTCATCAAATTTTTTTTTTATGTTATTGTTAAAACAGTAATATAGTAATAATTGTTATTCATTAAATTAACAATTTAAATTTCTTAAATACATTTTAATTTTTTTAAATAAACATTTCTAATAAATAACTTTTAAAATGTAAAGTATTCCTGCAAAGCTGAATTGTCAGCATCATTACTCTTCTTCAGCGTCACATGACCCTTCAGAAATCATTCTAATATGCTCAAGAAACATTTCTTATTACCATAAATGTTGAAACAGTTGTGTCTCTTAATATTTTTGTAGGAACCATTATGCTTTTTGTCCAGGATACAAAAGAAGAGCAAACCCAAAAGAGCAAAAAAAATAGTTTTTTTTTTTTTTTTTTTTTACAAAGTAAAAGTCTTTACTGTCACTTTCGATCAGTTAAATCATCCTAGCTATAAAAGAAAAAAAATATTATCTCTCTTTCTCTTTCTTTTTTATTTATTTTTGAAGTTGCACTAAAAAATCCAGTAGTCTTAAATTGTTTTCTCCTTTAACAAGCTATGCTTCAATATAAATATGCTTATGGTACCACAAATGCAGAAGCATGTCAGAGCTAAAAAAGCATAATTGTTTTAAGGTTGACAGCATACAAATATGTTCTTATTGAAAACAATCCTGTTGCTCTGTGGGATATATTTTGATAAATGTTTGTTTACAGTATAGGTGAAATGAGATTCAATCAGTTTGTGTATGAGGTTTGATTTACACCGAGAGACTGGTGAGAGCAGAGAGCAAAGTTCACTGCTCTCTTCTTTTACATGCAGCATAACTGGAGCATTTCACTGATAAAACTTGTCATCGTGTGACGTTTTTTGTTGTTTGAGTACTAGATACATTAAACTGTATGAAGGGAAAGATCAATGTCTACGCATTAGAGTTTAGTCAGACTCGCTTGTAAATAGTAGGTTGTGTTCATTGCTGAATAAGTGATTCATTAGTCTTGGATGCTTTTACACCCTCAAGCTTGTTTTTGGATCACATTTCAAATCTGCAACTGTCTACACAGAGTCATTATATGCTTTATGCTTCATTGCTTGAGTAAGATTATTTACTTGCACTGGAGATGTAGATAGTAATCAACACAGCCAGAAACTCTTTCAGGGAATGCCCTCAAATTCATTAAATGGGTCATCTTCACCAGGCGCTGCACTGTTTTTAATGATGTGACTCAAAGATTGTTGCACCACAGACACTTTCTTGTTGTAATCATGGGCTGGGATATTTTTGAAAATACAATGTAAAGCAATTTTTGTACTGACCCTACCATAGATCATTAAAGCATTATATTGGAAGCTTCATATGATGAGTAATGGGTCTCAGCTGAATCATATATTTGGGTTCATGAGTGCAGGTCACATTTAGAACTCAACAGAACCTTTTCAATATATTGATCTCTTGGATTCTAGAGTTTTGAACTTACTGGAGATAATATTATAGTGAGTTGTTGCGCACTGCTACAATTGGACCTCTGCAACTAGTGGTCAATTGATATACAGTAATAGGTGTGTTCGAATTAAAGCGGCGCTGCACAGACTGATCGGTATATGACATCAACGTGAAATATGAAGCTGTCAGCTCTCGTTGTACTTCGATACACCGATCGGTCTGTGTATAGCGATTGTTAAATACAGTAACAAATGTATTTTCAGTTTTCATTTAACTTTTAAAGTTTTAGTAGTTTTGTTATGTGCTTTTGTCATTTTCCCCCCAAATGTTTCCATTTAGCTTTGTTTATTATTATTATTATTATTATTATTATTATTATTATTCAGTTGTAGTAATTTTATACTCCAATTTAAACTTTATGCAAAATTAAGTGACATATCTAACTTTCATTATTTTCATCAAGGTTTTCATTGTTTAATATTTATTTATCTAATATTTATATTTTATATTATTTCAGCTTTATTTCAATTAATGATATATATATATTTTATTTTTGGTTTTCTATCAGCCAACGGCAAACCCCTGCAATCATTTGCAAACCCATATTGGTCACCCACTAGATACCACTGGAAGATGGACCCCAAATGTTCTGCCAGCTCCTGTTTCCACTCATTCCCCATCACAAACAGCATAACAGCTCTCTTTTTGTCAGTAATAAAGAGCCACTGGCTTTCCTGTGGTCAAATAAACAACTTTTCTGCTCACAATGCGATGGCTTTATTGCACACCGAGTTAGATTAGACAGTGTTGCAGTGTATTTCTTCTGTTGAATCTTGAAGGCCTCATACAAATGTGTGGAGGCAGAGCTAATCGTATAATTAATCTTTAGCGTTCTTCGGTCCCTGGGATGCTCACCATAGGACTATGATCATGGACTGTCAAGTTGTCAGGAATTTAAACAGACTACCACAACCCACAAGCACTCCCGGAGAGACAACATTGTTGATCCAGCACCTCCCAAAGCTTCTGTGCACTTTTCAGTCTGCATGGTCTGTCAGTCCAGAGATTATGTCTGTGCAGTTTCTTGAACGCAGATTGACGTTTCAACAATTTTTCTTCCCTACATTTATGATGTTTTTATTTTCCTGAATATCCTCGATATTGTGCTTAATTTTAGAGAACACAAAGGAGAATTGTCTGACAACAGCTTTTTTTTTTATTACGTGCAGTTTTATCTTTTTATTTTAGTCACTTTCGAGAGGGACAGAGAAATCCTGCTGGCAAACAATGAGTACTGAATTCGGAAACACACTATTATATCTGACTTCTCAACTGACTGGTCAACGGGATATAATGCACAGAGAAAAATAGCTGCAATTTGCATGGCATATATAGCACATGCTTGTGATGAACATAATGAGGGCACACTCTAAGCGCCCTATTCCAGCTTTTGTGTCTTTAATAATTTCAAGAGAATGTGCTAACCCAGAAATGTCACCACTTGCCATGGCCCTGCTGAATGTATTTGCCGGGAGACATGTTAGCTGTCAATAAGACCAGAGAGCTGTGCTGAGTGACAGATCGGCATAGATTTCCCCATGCAGAGGTCTGGGTTATTGGGATTAGAATCACTTCCTTCCCAGAGACAGTTCTGCTTTCTTGATTATCTCTGCCTCAGAGCAGATAACCTGTCGGGACAGTAGCTCATGCCAGACACATGCTGGAAACTCACCATTCCCTCTCACTTTTGGCTTTGATGGTATTGTGCTGGCAGGATTTGGCTTTGTTTCAGAGCCTCTGCTTTTTTTGTGTGTGTGTGGTCTTTTTCTATGAACCTGAGGTGATGTTGAACACTCATAAAACATTTGATTTACAACATTAAATCTCACCTGTTATTGCCTTCTGTCCACCAAAGGTTCAGTCAAGGTTTAATATTATATGCTTACATAAATCTGTAGACATTTGGATATTAGAAGGGGCTGTCTAGTCTAGTGCCTTTTAACCTATCTGCCACAGTTCTGGATTGTAACATTTTATATTTAAAAATGAAGATTATAATGACTGGTTGCTTAATAAAAAAAAAAACAGTTAATTTAACTTTTTTTTATTCATGAATATTTGTATTTATTTATGATATAATGATTTATTTATTTTTTAAATAATATAAAATAAAATGTTTACATTATATAGTAGACATGTTAAGTTTTTATTGTGTTTGTGTGTTATTTTCAAACTAATGGCACAATTCCATCTTATTTTTAGGTATATAAAGATTTATACATATTATATAATTATTATATAAGACTTTAAGACATGCTATACTTCAGACTTATCAAAGCGGTGCACATTCTTCTATAGCGTGGGAGTGCTCAAAAGAGGCAGCCCTCGGGTGGGCTCAGGGCCGGTTCTAGACATTAGGAGGCCCTAGGCAAAATTCATGTTGGAGGCCCCCCACCCCCAATAAAAAAACACTTGAAACAAATATGATTCCTAACCTTTTTATTTATACAACATTTAATTTTAAAAGCAGTATATTTTTACTTACACAGTACATAAGTTTGGACACATTACTATTTTTAATGTTTTTGAAAGAAGTCTCTTATGCTCATCAAGCCTGGATTTATTTGATCAAAAATACAGAAAAATAATATAGTGAAAATAGTTAAAATTTAAAATAATGGTTTTCTATTTTACTATACTTTATATTTCTGTGATGCAAAGCTGAATTTAGTGCCACGTGATCATTCTGATTTATTATGTTAGAAATGGTGCTTAATATTTATTTTATAACCTGTGATACTTTTTTCAGGATCTTTGATTATTAAAAAGTTGTTTTAAAAAAGTCTTCACTGTCACTTTTTATATATTTAACACATCCTTGCTGAATATTCCTGTTTTTTTTTCTCTGTATTTTTGATCAAATAAATGCAGGCTTGTAGAGGTAATCTCTTTTTTGTTTAATGAAGATGTTATTGTTGTTGTTGTTGTTATTTTGCTGTTTTATTCAATTTATTCACAGTTCCAGAATCCCACTTCAGTAGATGAGCATAAGTGATTTTATATTGCATTGCTACCTTAAATATGCTATACACAAATCAAGTGGAAGAGAAAGACACGATCGCTACTGAGCAGAAAAAAATATATAAAGTGATATTATTGGCGTAATGTCAGGAATCTAATCATCAGCAGAATTTAGAAGATAGACCCATAGATATGAGATCCTTTATTTGAAACATTTAAAAATGTTGTAGTGTGTTGGCTTTTTAACTTAGAATACAGACGTCTTGTCTTTTAATTGTGTAGCTTTTTTACTAGTCAGCTCCCGACGCGATGTTATTCATTGTACGCGCAAATTCAAAGCGTCGCGTCTTGGGCACGTTACGCTCGCGCTCTTTTAAACTCGTAATAAAGCGGTGAATGATTTTTCCAGAAATGACGCTGATCTACAGTACAAGTTTATATTTAGAATACATTGCAATCACTCCAAAATAGATGACGACAACTCACACACCTGCATTATGAGATGTG
Source organism: Scardinius erythrophthalmus (assembly GCF_964197995.2). Classification (NCBI taxonomy): domain Eukaryota; kingdom Metazoa; phylum Chordata; class Actinopteri; order Cypriniformes; family Leuciscidae; genus Scardinius; species Scardinius erythrophthalmus. The sequence goes on from NC_138222.1 coordinate 32,889,486, forward strand.
CTTCTTTGTGTGCTTATTAGGCTTTTGCCTCGCAGCACCTGATGGATGCGTTCTTTACACATACTTTCAGAAGCCGGCACCCGCTTTGTAACGGACACATTAATTGGTTTAACTGTAGTAATGTAACAGTCTATGGTTAAGATAAACATCGTCACTATTTTTAGTTAATAAATAAATATTGAAATAAATTGTAGATAGGACATTTGTACATTTTTTTTTTTTTTGTCCCTCTGTCTGGGCCCCATCCAACCAATCGGGCCCTAGGCACGTGCCTAGTTTGCCTTTGCGTTAATCCGGCTCTGGGTGGGCTTAATGTAGGACTGTCTACTTGAACAAATGGCAGCTCTCTCTGCTTGAGTGTGTGGTGAGGTGGGACTGCCTTCAACTTCTACATGAAGATAAAGGGGTCATGCCACGGACTTCTCCTTCAAAGTGTGTCAGGGGTTGATGAGAGGTAGAATCAGTCTAATCAACCCTAAGTGGAGCCTCTTCAATGTTATTGTTTATCCCGATGATTGCAGACTCTTATCCCACAGCCTCATGTCAATATGCTGTTCCTCAAAAAGCAGCTCTTTTATACCCCTTTTTCCTCTGTTCTTCCCTCATGCTGCTTTTCCAGCTCCCAAATTCTATCTGATTTATTTCCCTCCACAGGTTTCTGCTGATCTTTGTATCGAAATGAATGTCAGGTTTGACCCCGTCGTCCACTCTTTACATCATTGCTGCACTTTATCTATTATCATGATTCACAGTATGTATGTATGTACAACTTTTTTTCCCACACCCCCGATTTAGATAAATCATTAGGGAGGTATGAGAATTGAGGACAGCAGTTATAATCATTCATTCTTTTTCCGGCATGTGCAGGAAACTCTAAATGTACTAATGTATTTAAAACCACACGGTGACCTTGATAGTGATGTGTATCCATTTTGGAGCAGCTTGAATTTTTGGCTCAGACTAACTGTTCCGACATGTAGCCACCCGGATGGCAGTCAACCCCTGTCCATACAAGGTCATTCCACCCAGACACGATCTTCAACATGACATGTGACATGTATTTGACACCCTGAGTTTAAGACAGATTCAAAAAGTGGTCTTGTTTATTGAGTAATTATTTGTATCGTTCAGTAATCCGCAACAGAAGTTGTATTCCTTGTATATGACACTTTGCCTGTAATTAAACATATAATCAGAAATAAGTACCTGGAATAGATTAGTGCTTGCTTTGAGCAGGTACAGTGACGGAGGAATTTTCATTCTTTATACCATCAGAAAGTATCAAGCTGTATTTCTTCTACAAGTGCTCGACTGGATGTGGGTGTCTGCGCTTCCTTTGATTGGGACTAAATCTTTGAATGTGCTTTAAGTGCATTCATACTTTACATTTCTATGATATTCTGCCATTATATACGAACACTGCAGTACTATTTGCATTCTGTTGGCAATCTTGTATCATACATGGTTAAACTCAACAATCTCTATTCAGTGTCTGCGAAAAGTACATTTTCAACACATTTTGTATATCCTGCCCACAAGTGTCTATTTAGCGAGCTGAGTATTAAGACTCTGCGATGGGTTTGACATTGGACAGCTCAAGCTGTGTTTTGTCGTTTTCCCTTGTGACAACACACAGCAGTCACCCAGGTCCAGACACAGAGGGATCTCAAATATGTCTCAGGGACATCTAATCTCCTCTATTATTGATGCGGTTCCTGGCTTGTTATGGATAGTAAAAAAGGGGCCTTTCATCAAGAGATTGATTTTCAATTAATTCATCATCTCGATTCTTCAGTTCTCTATAGTCATTATGGTGACGGTACGTCTTATTTACTTCTTTAGGGTGACATCTAATTAATTCATCCACTCCGGAGATGGAATTCATCCAATCCACCCCTCAATGGGGTTTAATGAGGAAACATTATTAATTCACCTCAGACAGGAAATTACCCAGGTTGTGCTTTTTTTAGATGCCACCTGTTAATATAAGTAACTTGCAGGTAATATTATTTATCAATCTGGGGTCGGATTCACAAAACTTGTGTAACTTAAGAATAACGTTAAGAATTTTGTGTATTCCCAAGAACATTTCTAAAGACAAAACTTAATAATTTGTGTTCCTGGAAAGAAAGTTCTTAAAAATCATCATAAGAACTCTTGAAGTTAGGAAAACCTCCAACTTGCCTTTAATCCACAAAGGTAAGATGTTTATTGAGTTGTTTGAAATATTATGCATTACAACATAACACTATAGCTTATGCATATAATAACTGTACATATGAGTAAACGTGTACTCTAAACAGTCTGAAGTGGCAATATTGATCGATTGATTGTGAACAATGATCGTCCTAATTCTGTGTGATGTGATTTTTTGATGAATTCAAAAGACAGTAACAACTTTACAAAAGTAAAATCAAATCATTTTTGATTGTGTAATTACAGCCTAATTTTCTGTAATTTTTTCGATACGCAGGATGTGTTCACTGTAGTAGCACACACACACACACACACGCACGCACGCACGCACGCACGCACACACACACACACACACAGATACAGGATTTATTGACTCTAGAGAAATGCAACAGAGACGGAGCACAAATTAATGAAACAGACTGCTCCATCAGACTGGCTCTTTAAAAATAACTACTTAAAATACACGCCACATTAAAAAGGTAAATCAGAGTGTCGAATTTACATCAAGCCATTCGTGACAAAAAATAGTATGCACATTTCTTTTATTATTTTATGGTAATCTGCAGGCAGTACAAAAAGATTGCCTCTGAGGTGTTTTTCATTGAATTGATCAGCGAGTCAAGAACTTCTTAAGAACCGTTTATGAGTTGCACACGTAACATTCGTACAAACCTCTAAGAATTTAACGTACAAAATTTCTTGAATTCTTTCCTAAGATTCTCATGAATCCATCAAAGTCTGACATAACCCTGTATTTCTCCAGTAGCGTAAACTGATCTGCACGTTGTCTTGTTGTCTATGGTCAGTGTCTATTTTTACTCATTCACTGGTGGTCTGCAGGGCAGTGACTGGTGGTATGTGCCTTTTGCACTGTATCTAGCCTCCATAATGTCCAGAGGTCGGGATGACCCCTGAGATTGATCCCTTGGTAATGGCCATACGGCGAAGGCTGATCTCAGGTCGACTTATTGTGGCAGAGGTGAGCAGCTCCTACAGGAACAACAGCAAGAAAAAACAACAGCAATAGGGACAGCTTCAGTCAGGCATGGCCAGTCGATGTCTCTATCCCCAAATTCCCTACAGTGAAACATAAAGCAGCAGGCAAGAAAGGCAGTATAAACATTTTTTTTCTCCATATAATTGTCTATTAATTTTTGGTGCACAAGCTGTTTGGGTATTGAACATTCTGCCAAAAGGATTTGAGCATGTTTCCGTTTGACTGTATCCAAATCCCAGGAATCATGAATATGAAATATTTGATTGTACAGTATCTTTGGATTAGTAGCTGCATTAATCATGCTCTTTGTAGTGTTTCACAGAGAAACTGAGGCCATATTATTTGTATGGTTTTAGCATTGAGTGCTACTGTGATCTTATTAGTCCATATTGCAGATGGCTTTAGAGTTTATCAGCTCCAGTTTGGATCCAGCCTCTTATACAGACTTCAGATTCCCCAACACATGTGAAGAGATTAACGCAAGCTCTGAATCAACATGCACCAATGCTAAATTTTCTATATCCTAATTATTTTTGTTAAACATGTATTCGTTACTTCATTGAGCTCATTGTTTCTCCCTTAAATTAGCTAACTGTGTGATTTGTATATGATGTTCATTTCTGAAACACACACAGTCACCCGCTGCTTTGAAACGTATAACGTATAAATAAATGTGAATTGAATACAGGTTTGGAATGTCATGGGGGTGAGTAAATGATGACAGAATTGTCATTTTGAGTGAACAATCTCTTTAAGTACCTGAAGGACACAGGAAGCCCCATAACATGTCATAAGTGTAGACAATAAAGATGCCACTGTAGGATAAAAAAAAAAAATGATTGTGGGGAGATTATAGTGTTGAAGAAAAAAAACAAAAAACAGCCTTGTATCCTCTGTACAATATTCAATTGTGTATCGTTTAATTGCTCTGATAAGTCTAGAGAGAAGCACGCCAGTTTGAGAAGCTCTCTTAAGCAACTAATCTCCACTTAAGAATGTATACGTGATCTACCTTTTGCCCCTCAGATAATCAGCATAAATTAATCTAGGCCTGACAGCTGTGTGTGTGTGATTGTATATGAAAATCAGTGTTCCGTTGCAGAGGACACTCTGAGATAAGAGGGAGAAAGACTCGGGGCAGAGGCAGAGGCAGGGTCTCGTGGAGAGTGTCTTGTCTCATTTACATTTCCGGTTGTGACACAGGAAAGGTGCATGCTGGAGACGTTACGTTCCTCACTCTCTGACAGCATCTTCTTGTGAGGGTTTCATGGGTCCATATGTAAGTTTTTTTTTTTTTTTTTTATCTCTCAGAGGCCTAAAATTTGGGGAATTTAAATATGTATCAATATCAATATGTAATTTATGCTGGGACATAAAAAGTAAGCCATTTTATCTGTTGCTTAGTTTGGCATCTGGCGTGGTATTCTGTTTATTTATCATGCTTCTGACTATTGACAGAAAGGCCAAGGCATCAAAATTAGAAATGGACTACCTTTTGTGTGTGTTTTTGTGTCTGATAGAGATAAAGAGTGAAAGAAAGCCACAAAGGCTTTGAGTCAATCCTTCGCTGATCCTTGGTTACTGCTGCTAACAAGCTTCACAGAACAACCTGCAGATATGAACTGTATAATTTATTAATAAAGCTCATAAATTAAAGTGTTATAAAATGTCATCTTTAAGTGACCTGGCAATAGTGTTGACTGTATTTTTAGATAAAAGATAGAAATGATCTAAATACAGAAAAACAGATTGCTAAACTCACAGACCCACCAGAGACATTGGCCTACATTAGAAAAGAGTTTAGGGTCAGGGTCAGTTGTATTTTAAATAGTGATATCATAGTAAAATGATGATGTCCGGAATTGCATTTATTCTTTAACAGTAGCCAGGCTACATTTTTAAATGTTATAGATTCATGTCATGGATTGACTATAGTAAAAAAAAAAAAAAAAAAAAAAATACATATATATAAATATATATACATATATATAAAACTACATAAAAAAAAAAAAAATATATATATATATATATATATATATATATATATATATATATATATATATATATATATATATATGTGATGCGATCTGGGAAAACCCACCACATGGTGAAATTTTACCTATTACAGGTTTTGATATCATATGGATGCTGGTATCAAGCCCTTTCCAAATCTGTTTTTATTTTTATCATAGCTTGTTGCTAGCAGAAGTTATGTTTATCTGAAGTCGGCCGATCTCTATGATTTTCTGGAACGGAATTTTGAGAAAAACAGGTTTAAATAACTGTCACCGTTGAGACGCGTCCATCTCGCGATTGTTATGAAACTGCGTGACGTTATAGTTTAAACAGGATTGGCGCGAAATGCGCACTATACACATTCACTGTACATGTATGCGGTTTATTTTAAAGGTAAACTATCTTTGTAGTCTTACGAGACGGACAGGTGTATGGGATATACGGCGATTGTTTTTTTTTTTTTTTTTTTCACCTCTGCCGGGCGCTAATGGTCGCATAGAATGCATTAGAGAAAGAGAGTATTTTCAGCTTGACACTATAAATCGCTGTTTTTCTGCACTAAACAAGGGAATTTTGCCAAGATATTTTCAGAGATAAGAGAAAAGATGTTATAGAATAATAATTTAATGGAAAAAAAAATTTGACAAAAAAACTGACATTCAAACTATTTTGGAATTTACTGAAAACGGCCCAGCGCGACATCCGACGGGTTTTCCCAGATCGCATCACATATATATATATATATATATATATATATATATATATACATATATACATATATATAAAACTAACAAAAAAAAAAAATATATATATGTATATATATATTTTTTTTTTTTTTATAATGTAGTTTTAATTTAGCTAAATCAAGAAATAACACACCCAAGGCTGAAATTATCTCCACAAAAATATTTTGGCTGTTAACGGCCGCTCTTTGGAATGTAATACAAAATCGTCTGTCGTTGCATTGGTAAGGCAAGCCTTTACAGACAATATGAGATAGCGACCTCTTTATGAAGGATAGTTTTAATTGTATTATTCATTTGTGTTTACGTTTCTCAAATAGCGCGCTAGAGAGAAGCTGGTAGCCAGGCAACAAACAAGTGACCAATCCTGAGTTGCGACGTCACGGATTCTTCCAGCAAAGAACGGTTAGACCTTGCCGAGAATTCCGGGCCGAGAACGGTTGGTAATCGTTCCGTACCAGGCTCAAGTGGAAACATAACTTGAACCGTTCGCCCCGACGGTGGGAAAGCAGCTAATAATGCCGCGATACGGATGGAACCAAGCCGGGGTCCGGAACTGGGACCGCGCGACATAATTGCGCCATTTTACCGTTTCTACAGTTTAAAGTGAGCAGCTCTTCAAAACAACGGAGCGGTTCACACCACAAGTGCTCAGAGTAGTTCATGGTAATGATCTTTCGGAACAACATCCTCTAATATTTTAATAGAGCCATTCAAGCCCTTTCCATTCTGTGCTCGTTGCGTATCTCCCCTGCTCTCTCCCAAGACGGAAAACGCCATATTTTAACAACAGTAACGTTAGCAGAAACACGGTGAGCATCAAAATACCTTTGCTAAAACACTGCAGAAAATGAGAATTAAGCAAATACAATTATTTGTACCTGTCATAGAGATGACTCGGACAGTTGAACTAAACCAGGGTTGTGACAATTAACGTGTGGCACCTTAAAGTTTAGATGTTTGTTTTTTTCTTCTCCATTTAGCATTATTTTTCAGCAACCAGCATTTCATAAACAATGTTATAATTTGGAAAATTATTTAGAGGTGTCCAGGGAAGATAGACAGCTTTGAAATTAGAATTACTGTAGTTAACTTTGTTTTTTGCTCATGATGAGAGTTTTGATTATTAGATTATGTTGTTTGGTTTTTGTAGTTAATTATTTTGAGCAAAACATAAAAATGGTCAGAGGTGGAAAGAGTACTGAAAATTTGTACTCAAGTACAAGTACCGTTACATTGCTGAAATAATACTCAATTACAAGTAAAAGTACTGGTGTCAAAAAAGTAATTAAGTAAAAGTACAAATTACTCTTCTCAAAAACTACTCAGAGTACTAGTTACTAATTACCTTTTAGCTGGCGATAGTTAATGCATTACCAATAAAAATATTCAACAAAATCATAGATTTATGTAGAAAATAGCTACTTTTAACACGTTTTTACCTTATGTCAAAGGACATTAATTAGTGGATACTGGAATTTCTAACTTCAATATGACACCTTGAAATATGTCAATATTCAAGGCCTAGCCTATAATTTTTAATACCATCGGGAAAACTACTACATACTAAATATTTTAATATCTACATTTTTGTCCATCCATTTTGTCAAGGCAATCATTATTTTCAAGCATGGAAAAGCACAACACTCATTGTAACAGTAATTCTATTTGAATGGAAAAGTTTAATTCAAGTCTTCTGAAGAGACACGTCCACTTTATAAGGTGAGATTTTAATTTAGGCTTTTGTTTACATATTTAAACATTGATCAATAACCATTACAATAATCTAATATTTACTCACTCAGTGTATTTGTCTTTACAATAGGGTAACGTGAACTGTTGCAATAGCTCACACACAGCACAAGGAAGCTTGATTTCAATTCAAAGCAAACTGAATTTAATTTGCAAAAAGACTAGATTTTTCATAACTTTTGACAGTGTTTAATTCAAGAGCATGGAGAGATTGGAGCTGGACGTCATTTGAGTCTGCAGTGAGAACCACTTGGAGAGATTCGCGATTGCACATGATATGACACACAGTCCGAGAGCGCACACTCAATATCCGAGTCCAGTTCGTTCGTATATTTGAGAGCTCGCGTCCAGTTTTCTGCGATTACATGAATGTGCCCTCGCGTAATAATATTGTTCGTGACATTTGCCATTAAAATATGCCAGAGAAACTTGCAGGTATTAATAAAATTATGCGTAATAGGCCTACCTGCAATTCCGCGCTGAGAGGAGGCGGGTGTGTCAAACTCGCTGTCGTTGAGATGAGAGAATGAGAACGCGCAGCTGGTAAAATATAGATATTTTGACAATAATAACTATGTAGTTTGTTGTTCCAAACTTTCAGTCCAGCCATTAATCACTCTGAGCTCCTCGCCTCCTTCATGATCAGCTCTTCAAAACCTGCTGCGACTGCGGCGGCTTTCATTCAGTCCAAATATCAGGGGTTTTATTGGTCCGTTTACGATCGAATATTTTTATTGGCTACCGAAATGCCATTCAAAGATTTGAATATCAATTCAAATTGTACTCAGTAACGAAATGTGATTTTACAAGTAGCGAAGTAGATTACTTAGCTTAATATGTACTTGAGTACAAGTAAAATTACAGATTTAAAAATATACTCAAAAAAGTACAAGTACCCAAAAAAACTACTTAATTACAGTAACGTGAGTAGTTGTAATTCGTTACTTCCACCTCTGAAAATGGTCCATACTTTTCTTAAGAGGTAAACCTGCACCCCATGTGCTTTCTCAGTCCCAAGGCCTTCTATGTGCCATAGGTGTCTAAATATAACATAAATGATAAAACAAAAAATAGCCTGACAAAACATCTGTGCTTACCTTTTTATTAATAAATCCCAATGATTATAATAATTATTAGGCTGTATCAAGTTGGGAGATATATTTACTTTTTCTGGTAAATATTGGTAAAAATTCAGAACATCACTACTTTGGCTCTCGGGGCCCAAAATTCTCATCTTTGATGATTATTTTGAGTGTTTAGTATTTTAGGTACCATGGCTGCCCTAATGGGAGTTTATAACTGTTCCTAAAAGGTACTGTCCGGACCTCTGCAGGGAAGGAAATACAGAGACCAGACCTCTTGGAACTTTAATTGAATACCCTTGACTTAAAGGTTTACAACAAACCCCTAACCAGAAGAATATCAATACAGTGCCTTGAAAGCTGATTTAAAATCAAGCTGTAAAATGCAACTCAGCAATTAAAAGTCGTAGGCTACTTGAAGTCATGGGAGAAGATTCATTTCCTCCCTCAGATATCACTGGGCTATTTTGGCCTTTCCCCCCTAAGCCAAAACATCACATGTTCTTCAATTTAGACAAATTGTATAGTTTAATTTTACCCCTGCTCTCAACCCATTTCATGGCCATTTATGCCTGTAATCTGAAGCTGTGCTGTTGGTCTGAGATGCCAAAATATGTCGCCCACATTCCAGAGTATTTAGTCTGCAGTGGAGTTAAAAGTGTAGAATAACAGTCAAAAAATGTTCAGAGTTAAAATAAATGTTCAGAACTGAAGCAGCTCTCCCCTTCCCTTCATCCTCCCCCGCCTGCCTGAATTCTTCTCTTTCCATCTCTCCCAAACTGACAGGTCAGTCTGTTTTACTTGGAAGAGGTCCGGGTGGAACAACATTGAGATCGTTTTCGACAGGAAACTGCAGCAGCTGACTTCCATTAGGTAAATTGTGAGGAGTTTCAAATGAACAATCTTCTATTGTCAGGTACAATTACCAATGAAATCCAGCTTTCTGGTGAGTGCAGTGAAATAATAAAATATAGGCTAAAGCTCAACTTGATGTCTTATAGCAGCGCTGTATATGGTTTCAATTACTAATGGTCTAGGAAGTTAGACTGGAAAGAGCGTGTCTGAGGCTGTCAGTGTGAGCCTATAAAAAGCCATACCCATGTCAGAGGGGACAATGAGACTTTTGATGCCTTTTATGGGAGCAAATGTGGGTCACTCATGAATAAACTTACTCTTTCTGTAACCTTTTGCGTTATACAGCCCAGTAGAAGTGTTTTATTAATGTTTCAGTCAAAATGAATAGTTTACCCCCACATTTCTCTAAATTTATTGGTCCTGCTCCATGACCCTGTGCAAACAGTAGCGTCATGAGTAAATCTTGCCTTTTTTTGCGCTGAGGGCTTTAAAGGGTCATTTTTTTGTCACTCTTTTTTTAGGCTACATAGCCTAGTTGAAAATTATTATTTAATGAATATATTCAGATAATATAATTGTACATCTTAACTAATTTTAGTGTTTTGGTCTTGCCCCATATTAAAAAAAAAAAAAAAATGTTTAAAAATATAATGTATTTCCCTCATATTTTGATGGTTTAATCAAACTTGTAGGGTCATTAAAAACAAATATCCTTACGGACGTCACTTTTGGCCACTGCTGTTTATAATGTGTAATACACTATCATTCAAAAGTTTGAGGTCAAACAAAAATGCATTAAATTGATCAAAAGTGACTTTTACACACATCTTTTGTAATGTTACAACATATTTCTATTTCAAATAAATGTTGATATATTGAACAGTCCCTCCAGTTTTTCACGATTCCGCGATCGCTGAATACAACGCAAAATCAACAAATTGTCGCATTTTTTTGCGATCCTGCATAATTCCTAATTTAACCGCAAAATAATCACAAAAATGAAAAAGACCTCACAAAACATTAAATTATAATCACCCAATTGAAATATCTCTAGTTTAAAGGTGCCATATGTAACAATTGAGGTAAAAATATCCCAAAAATGAGCTACACACATCAAAAGAATGAGAAGAAATAAGGGCGATGATGTCATTAAAAAATGTCAAGTTATAGTGCTGCAGAGATATCAACCTTAATTAGCATTAGCATTACTAGCCACGGCCCGACAGGTGTCGTAATACCAGTTTCGGCCATGGGAGGCGGTATACGGGCAACATAACCACCAGCCAAACATGCAATACACGAATAACTCGCACGGCTTGTGGGCGTACTTGAACCTGATGTGGAAAGTACAGCCCACTACTACATTTCAGTTCAGGGAAGAGAGCGGAAGGATGGCTGAAGCCCTTGGCAAGAGACCCCTACCACCACCCGCTGCAGGGAAAAAAACGCGCTCTGAAGCACAAATAAAATCTCAAAAAGCTATCCGCCACACTGGCGGGTGAACGATCATACCAAAATATGACATTTTAAGCGCGCACGCGCTCTTCTGCCTCTAAGAACTAGCAGAGAGAGAGAGCGAGCCCCGGCCGCGCGCGCGCGCACTCACTCACTCACTATATTCAGAGCGGTCAAGTTTCCCCGTACTTTTTGACAAGCGTCCTTGACAGGGCGGCCAGAGCTTCTTTGCAGCTCAAGTCGGCGGCGGTGTATACAGTTTTAGTAACGCTCTATCTGTTGACGGCGCTGAGGAAAAAGCTCCCGCCACTGGAAGAAGCTGTCGCCGCCCATTTGTGTCCTCCTGCGCACCCATCAAAGCCGTGCAGAACGTCTTCAGCACTCACGGATCGCGCATACTCCGCCGCTGGCCAGGCTGCTTCTGCTTTACACACCCTGGACGCACGAAACGTAACGGAAAACATTGCAAGGTGTAATGAGACCGAATGTTTTTTGGTGACTAATGATAACTTAGCTAGAAGTGGTATTGCTAATGAAAATCAAACTTGATATATGCTGCTAAATTAGCTTCAGGCGGGCAGCGTAACACTCTAAATAGATGTTGTCCCTATTTTAACTTGTATATGTGCAGCTAAGAAGTTAGGGGCGGAGCATAGACCAATTCACTTTCTGGAGGTATACTGCCCCCATCTGGTATGGAATGTGGAGTATGACTTGATTTTTTTTTTGCCAGACATGACATATGGCACCTTTAATTAAAGTTTCAATGCATTTTACGTGGATACAGATGTTGCGCACGCGTGATGTCTGTGAGCGGTCTGTCAGAAACATGGCGAAAGAAAATTTGTCTCACCTGCCCTCTCACATAAGCGCCAAGGAGCGGGCTACGCAATATCCTGATATATTGCACGAGAGTGGGGTTAAATTGTTTTGTGTTGACCGAGTGACTGCCTGACTGCAGTGTGTGTGTGTGTGTGTGTGTGTGTGTGTGTGCGTGCGTGTGCGTGTGACTGACTGACTGACTGACTGCGTGTCACCGCCTGTCAGTGTAAATTCTCTTTATAGCGCTTGAACAAATACACATAGCAACAATTACTTCAAAATATTCATCTTGGCGAGTATTTACGTAAAACTATCAGTAATAACTGATTGTGACGTTTGTCATTACTGTAGTAGGTCTTAAAGTTACAGTAACCTAATTTACCTGCTGTTGTCAGTGTTGTTAATGTTAATCAAGCAACAACAATAGCTACAGCACAAAAAAAAAAAAAAACGTAAATTATCCACTGTATGTAACTGTATCCTTGTATTTACTTGTCCTGTTTTGTTTCTTTTTGTTATTTGTTCCTTTGTTCTTATTTCATTACTGAGTGTTTACTTGATTATTTAAATCATTTCTTGGATGTTCCTGGTTGTGCCCATAGGTTGTTTTAAAAGTTAATTTGATGAGAATTTGATTAGACCAAAATAAACAAGCTTTATGCATTTTGTTTGTGATTTGTGTCATGTATGACGATTGTGCATCTGACATAACACTTTTATGGTAAATGTGATGTCCTAATCACAAATTAATCGCAAATTTTTTCACAAATTTCTGGAAATTACCACCACAAAATCAGTCATTTTGATCGCAAAAATCACACAAAAAAATCGTGAAATCCTGGAGGGACTGATTGAACTTTCTATTCATCAAAGAATCCTTTAAAAAAAAAACACTGATAATTATAAGAATTCTGGAGCACCAAATCAGCATATGAATGATTTCTGAAGGATCATGTGACTGAAGAATAGAGTAAAGATGCTGAAAATTCATCTTTGCCATCACAGGAATACATTTCAGTTTAAACTATATTAAAATAGGGTTAGGGTTTAAAACAGTTATTTTAAAATGTAGTAATATTTCACAGTATTACATTTTGTTTAATGTATTTTTATTAAATAAATGCATATAAACTTTAAAAAAATCATACTAACCCCATGTTTCTGCTTGGTAGTGTATATAATTATGCACAGTAAAATGGAAAAATATACTTTTGTAATAATATAATACAATTTTGTCATTTTTGGCCCTCACTTTTTCAGAGGGTTAAATACATGAATGGTTATTAGGAACTTGGTAAGGGCATTTCCAGGATGGCTAAGATCATGTATCTTTTCTTTATCTTGTGTGAGAGCTCTATTCAGAGTGCCCCTTCAGCACCAGGAAGACATGGCACAGAACAGCACTAGAAGGGGCCACCAGGCCCCTAATGGAGAGTGATTTATTGAATGGCTTTGGCTTGCTGTTGGCCCTGGGCCTGTCTCCTAATTGAGCACCTGGTGCTGCATGGGAAAAGTTAATATGATATAAATTGATACTGTGGCAGTGGCCGTGGCAGGGCTCGGGAGGCGGCATGGACTCATGCCTGCTTCCCTACGGAGATAGGACCAGATGCTCCAGTAGGCAGGCGGAACAGCATGGGAACACCGAGGTGACAGATAGGCCTCACGTGAGGCTGAAGGGGTGGGCCAGAATCATCTGGCTGCAGATGTTGAGCTAAAGTTTCTAGTCATTGGTATTGATACCATCCATGCGGAAACAGAAGTCTGGAAAATTGTAAATAATGGTGAAATGCTGAAGCCGTCTTGTGATTTATGGTGCATACATACATATTTACGATACATATTGTCACTATCCACGATACATATTGTTGCATTTTTGTATTGCGATATACAGTATTGTGACACAATATATTGTTACTCCCCTAATATTTTTTATTGCAATTATGCGCAATCAATCTGCGTATTTAACATTCTAAACATAAATATAAACAAATAATATGTATTAGACAAGATCAGATATATTTTGCTTAGCAACCTTTCAATATACATTACCATTGAAAAATCAGTAAGATTTATTTATTGAATAAATTAATATTTTATTCAGCAAGGACACATTAAATTGATAAAGAAAATGACAGTAAATATTTTTTATAATGTTACAAAAGATTTCTATTTTTTTTTTAAATGCTGCTCTTTTGAACTTTTATTAATCAAAAAAGTATCACAGTTCCCTCATTGATAATAATAAGAAATGTTTATTAAGTATCAAATCAGAATATTAGAATGATTTCTGAAGGATCATGTGACACTGAATACTGGAGTAATGATGCTGAAAATACAGCTTTGCATCACAGGAATAAATTACATTTTAAATATATTAATATAGCGAACAGCGATTGTTTTTTATAAGATGGCAGGTAGCCACTCTCAACCTGTATAAACCCCGTGGAAATCCAGTTTTAGCATTTTTTCTGTTGTCCCACTCCCTTCATCTAGAGAGAGAGAGAGAGAGAGAGAGAGAGAGAGAGAGAGAGAGAGAGAGAAATGAAAGAAGAAAAAGTGCCTGTTCTTTGTGGGTCCCCCCTGAGGACGGTTGTGTCTTGACAGCTCACTCCCACAAATGAAACAGAGTGCCAGATCCATTCAGCAGCCCTGTTCGTTTCTCTGTCCTCGTCCACTCCTCTTACCCCAGCAAATCAGGTGCTGAATATACAAAACCTATGCCCACTGGCAGCTTCAGACTGCAGATCAGTGAGAAGGGGAAAAAAGACAATCTGGTAAAAAAAGTATTTTTCAATAAATTTCTTTCTCTGCCTAGCTACATTCTGCCAAGCTCACAGTCCAAAGCACACAGGCTTATCCAGAATAATCTTCTAAGGGAATTCCGCTCTGTAACTCTTCTTAGTACTCCTGTGTCAATACAAAGTCTTGCATGGCTTTGGTTGGATTTATCACTTTCCTTCTCCAGTTAGACTTACAAATATTCCTGCCTGAGTGCATTTTACTTTTCACAGTTCGCATGTGATGTTTGTTCCATAGGAAACAGGAGTGTTGAAATTCGATTGCAATCTAGACTGCAGACTGGAAGAAATACAAATGTGAAGAACTAAAGCCACTTATATTAGCTTGTTGTTGTTCAGTTTCACAGTTTAGGATGTTTTCCAGCAGTACTTCTGACGCCAGTCATTATGGTTACTCTGAAGTGACCAAAAACCCCACATAGATCCTACAAAGGACTGTGTCAATTTATTTATTCACATATTTATCTTTAACCCAGACTCACATTCCTCTGCCTCTTCAGAGATTGTTCACTCACCACATTATGTTTTCATTGTGTTCTGGCAGAGCATGCAGATCTCGACTTGTGCGGTAAATCCCGATGTTAAGAAATACTGAGACTGTGTCAGAATGGTATGAGCCTCTGGTATGTGTATTTATATATTTATTTTCTCTTTCCTCCACCCCTTGGTGCAGAATTTGAGTAGTTTCTGAAAATAGTAGCAGAATTTGTAAATTGAAAGCTTGTATTACATTTTAAAATCTTCTTCTAGGCTACATCAAACATTTAGCCATAAATGAATTATATGTAATGAAATTACTGTGTAGGCATACTTATTGCTCCTTTTTAAGAAAGTGTAAGTAATCGGTTTATTCATTTAGATGAATTTAGCTGGTCAGTCACCCTGCTTTGGACTTTGGCTAAGAAACGCTTCACAAATTAGTGGATAATTTTTCATGCTAATGACAATGTGTTGAATGTTTTTAATCTTTGAAAACTATTTCACTGCCTTTTTAGATCCCAAAGAACAACAGTAAAATGTGAGCTTTCTTTATTCCCAAGTACAATGATCCTTCACACGCTCATACAATGAATCAGATGGGATGATTTGCAAGTTTTCAAAAGCCTGTATAGCCCCTTTCACACAGCGCGTTGATCCCGGGAAATTGCTGTAAAATTGCTAGAGTGCCTTCTGTGTGAACGCAAACACGTCCCGGGATTGATGCCGGGATGGGGACCTAGTGTGATTAGTGCCCTGTGTGAACAAAAGCCAGGACCAATGCCATAAGGGGTATTTTGTTGCTCTTAGAAGAAAGTTTGTGTTCGTCATCAACAACGAAAAAATGTCTGCAAACTAGACTGAAGCAGAGACCATAGAGCTCCTTACTATCCGCGCTGAAGCTGAGATCGTTCGCCAGCTTTGTGGAACGGTACGTGATGCGCAGTGGTGGACAGTAACGAAGTAAATGTAATTCGTTACTGTACTTAAGTAGTTTTTTTGTGTATCTGTACTTTACTTGAGTATTTAAATTTGGGAAGACTTTTACTTTAACTCCACTACATTTCAAAGTCAAATATCTTATTTTTTACTCTACTACATTTTCAAAATCAGTCGTTCCTTTTTATTTATGAGTGGATAAAAACTTAACTGGTCAAACGAGCCACCAATCACAAGCCTACAACTTCCGTGCTTTGTTTTGAACTTGCCTTGGCGCTATCTGCGTGAACCAGAGCCGTTATGAGAGTTGCGACACACTATAGGCTTGTTCGACTTGAACCGGAGCTGCACAGACCGATCCGTTTATGACATCACGAGAGTGATTGAAAAGCATACAGAGCCGTCTACACTAGTACACTCTAATCGATCTATCTCGAGTCGCAGTATTTTAATATCATTCAGCGAATGGTCTGTGCAGTGTGCAGCCGCTGTAATCTCGCCGCCGATTCGTGTAGCTCTCAATAGTTCCAAACAAATCACGTTGCAAATGATTTTAAGCGGGGCAGAGAGCAGCAGCTATTATTGCAGCAATTATCGGTAAATATTGACGCATAATGAGCATTGCTTATTACGTTGACACTAAAATTACTTGCATATAATAGCATTTTTTTTCTGGGGAGTAGCAGAAACACTGCATTAATATACGTTTTGGTGTTTAATTTTGGAGGGAAATAGGCTGCTCCCTAAATACTGTAAATGTATTATACCTTATGGGAACAGTCCCCTTCCGTCCAAAATTAAACACACAAAAAATGTATTCAATTCAAATATATATATATATAATATAAATATATATATAGACTAATTAATGTCATTTTATTTATAGATTGATGTGCCAAGAGTGACATTGGAGTCTTCACGTAGACTGAGTTAAGCAAGAGTCTTGTGACAAAAATAATAATAGGACAATTATAGCCATAAAAAAATCATAGTACTTGGATACTTAAGTACATTTGAAGGCAACTACTTTTGTACTTTTACTCAAGTGAATGTTTAAAGGCAGCACTTCTACTTTTACTTGAGTAATATTTTACCTTGAGTATCTTTACTTTTACTCAAGTACATGGTATGTGTACTTCGTCCACCACTGGTGATGCGTTAGTGGACGACCGAATTTGATCGTGGTTTCTCGAGGTCGAAAGTGCAGATCATTAGTAAATTTAAGACGCTGCGTAAAAAAAAAATCCACCAAGTGCACGACTACAGTGGAAAGAGCGGTAGCGGAAGATTAGACTGGCCTTTCTACAACACATCCTGACGTCACATGTCTTTACGGGATCTTTACGGGATGTGTGAAAGAACCAAAATCAAACGATCCCGGGACAAATCCCAGGACACATTATCCGTGTATTTTCCGGAATCTCTGTGTGAAAGGGGGGCTCATGTGGTAGCTTTATTTTTTTTATGGTCCTGGCTTTTACTGCATTATGAGTGTATCTGGACAATATTGAGTTTCTCTGGTCTATCCTTCCACCCGTGTAGGCTGATGAGTCTTGACATCATGTCCTCTATGAGGCACCACAGTCTCTGTCATGAGTGCAGTTCTCTGTACTCACTTGCACTCAAGGAGAGAAAACACTGGCTTCCGGCTTCTGAAATCACAGTGCCACACAGCTATTAAAATAAAAAATTTACACTACCTAGACATATTTATAAAAAAAAAAAAAAAAGTAGAAGAAGAAAAAATAGATAGTGTGGGAGGTGAATGGGTTTTTATGGAGTTTATTCTTTATTTTTAAGTAAACTCTAAAAAAAAATAAACTATAATATTTGAAATGCTTTTATTGGTCAGGCTATTTTAGGTAAATCAGAAATTTCCATGTAATATAGAGTTTGGACTTTATTTTATTTTATTTGATTATTTTATAATGTTACAAAATATTTATATTTCAAATAAAAAACTGTTCTTTTGAATTTTTTTTCCCCAAAGAATCCTGAAAATTGTAAAAAAAAATCACAGTTTCCACACAAAAAAAAAATAATAATAAAAAATATTCAACATTGATAAAAATAATAGATAATACCTGAGCGCTAAATCAGCATATTAGAATGATTTCTGTATTTTCTGTATTATGAATGATTTCAGTATTTGGATACAGAACAGAGATGTATACTGGCTAATGTTATAATTTATAGCAGATTTCTATTGGCTGCATAATGATATCAGGGTACTGTTTAAAACAGTACAGATGCCCCCTAAATAAGAGCTGAAAAATTAAATAAAATGAGGTAAAGCTTCTTGCTCTTTCTCAAATATGAGCCCCCGTAGTCTCATACATACATTGTATTATTAATGTGCTATTCAACTTATGGAATACTCTGAAATAACTATATAGTGTTCATTTCAGGAGCGTACCTTATTAATGTCTTCATAGACAGCTCGCTGGAAGATTTGTTTGTGTTTTCAGTACTCATAGTGGCACACCAGTACCATACTCTTAAGTGTGGTTTGAACTCTCTTTTAGTCAGGGGAGTTGAAGAGAGATTCATGCTCATCTATGGGAGGCAGAGTTCACACTGTACCTGCTCCATAGTCCAACTGCTTCATAACCTGCTCAAGTCACCATTCTCTTCACAAGAGACTGTTTCAAAAAAAGAAAGGCTGCTGACCACTGAAAACAGCTGCAACTCTTGGCTGAAATATTGATGGAAACTAAGAAGTAAAGCATAATGAAAACAACAGTTTTTTTTTTTTTAAACAAGTATAAAAGCAGTCTGACAACTAATGTATGTTACATGAGAGTAAAATTTTAATGAGCAAATTCTGAAAGAGTGTTACTGTCTCTCGAAGGATTATCATGCTGGTGTACAGAATGAGTTTGGCCAACAGTTGCATATGTTACTGTGGAATGAAGTGTTATTTATCCATGATGTGGACCAGGTGGAGTTCAAGTGAGGAAAGATGTGGCGAGACGAATGTTTCAAAGATAAACTATGAAATATATTGTGCAGAATGATATCCAGTCTATACACAAGATGATGATTTCCATTTAAGTCATTTTAGCCCAGCCACACTCTCTGTAAAGACCGTTATAATGGAATACTGATAAAGCTAGGTCATTAAGAGTCTAACCTCTCCCAGAGGTGAATATTTTTCATTTCTGAATAATAAATAATATGATGAGAAAATCAAAAGCTAGAGAGATAAAAAAGATTTAGTGGAATGTTTTCAGTCCAGAGGTCGTCTACGCTCTGGCTATTTGTCAGCGCTCTGTAGCTTTGAATGATTTCAATGGTCATCCAGAATAATGCAGTGAAGTCGTACATAAAACCTTATTGTGCCAAGTACATTACCATTCAATGGTTTGAGAGAAAAATTAAACTTTTATTTAGCAAGGACACATTAAATTGATCAAAATACAACAAATACCTTTATAATGTTACAGAATATTTTTGTTTCAATAAATAATATTCTTTCAAACTTTCTATTCATCAAAGAATCCTGAAAAAATGTATCATGCTTTCCACAAAAATGTTAAGCTGCACAACGTTAAAACACAGGGTCACACTTTACAATAAGGTTCCATTTGTTAAGATAAGTTAACTACATTTGTTTAAAGGCGTCATTACATGGTTTTTTAAATTATTTTAATATGTTCCTTGAGGTTCACTTATAGGGCCCTATCATACTAGCTGTGTCCCAATGTTGAAGGCTGCATCCTTTGAAGGACGCAGACTTCAAGGATGCAGCCTATGCGTCCTCTGAAGGACGCACCATGTAGCCTTCCTAGGATTTCCTAATTGCGCAACCAGGTGTTCCCGATCACCGCTCCTGGTGCCAAGCAACGGTGCGAGAGGACAGCTGCTATCCTGATCATTCATTTTGATAACTGAGTAAACAGCTATGGAGCCAGAATTGGCTATTGTCATTTTTATGTTTTATATTTTACTTGAGGACATGGTAAGGATTTTTTAGCCCCGGCGCTGCCGGATCATATATTTTCGGTTTAGCCCTGTTTGAATACAAAACCCAGTTGAATATAAAAAGTCCAGTATTTCTCGCGCTCGTCATCTGCAGCTGTCACGGTTGCCAGGCGACAAGAACAATCCTTCGTAGGCTAGACGGGTCCGAGCGCGTCAGATGCACCCTTTGAAATGGGACGCTGCTGTAGTTAGCAACAATTTGTTAATATTGTGACAATAAGCCTACATTTTGTTACTTTAATTTTCGGAACTGCATATTTCGTTAAGTATTCACTTACAAATGTGAAGTAACAAGTAACCTACTGAAGTACTTTTTTCCCTCACATCACAATATGATTAAACTACACAAAAGTATATAATGTAACAACCAGATATTACTGTATATTGAAAATATACAGAAGTAAAATGCAACATAGCCTACGCAGTAATGCCGAAGTAGTACTTTTTTCAGAAAGCCGTCGATTGAATCAGCCCTGCAAACCTGTTGGTAGACAACTTAGTGGATAGAGGAAATATGCACTTAAACACTCTGGAGACCATCCCAGATGATGTCCCACCAGCAGGAGGCCTTACCAGGGGCAGCCCATCCCGGTCCAGCAGTTCAGCTCAATAGAATCTACATCATTTTTTTTCTTATTTTATGTATTGTAAAATTAAATGTTTATGTTGACTTTGATATGTTTAACGTATTTTGTAAATAGTTGGAAAAAGTACTTTAATGTAGCCTATAGAACAAATGACTTTCATTTACCAATTTTATTTGAAAAAATAAAAAGGTATAGAATTTGTTTCATGCAGAAAGTATTACTGTCATTACAAAAATAAACAATGTCCAGAACAATTCATTCTCTTTTATTTACACAATTAAAGTTGCATAAAAATAAATGTACATAATTTTTATTTTAAAAAATAAAAGTGAAAAAAGTTCAACAAGAATATGTAGAAAATGTATATATTTTTCAATCATTCTCTCAAGAAGAGAAAACAGCCTGTCCATCCTCTCCCTTCTTTCCTGTGCTCTCCTCGCCTCTGCCTCCCTCTGTAGTTGCATTTCTTCTCCGATCAAGTCCAAAAACCCGTCCTGTCTCGCCGCCTTCGTGCTGGTGCTGGTGCTCCTGCTGGTGCTACTGGTGGGGCTGGTGCTGCTGCCCCTGGCTCCTCCTCACCGTGGGTACCCACTACTGAACTCGGCCCTGGTGTGTCCTCAGGGATTGAGGCGATGAGGACAGGGGGGTTGGTGCAATGCCTCTGTCCCAACACCTCATCCATGAGGACAAACCAGGGCCAAGTTTCAGCAGTGGGTTTCCCACTCACACCCTCACCTGTCCCAGGACACTTGCAATCCTAAAGGCAGAGCAAATGAACCATGGCTTGTTAACAACAACAGGACAATAAATTTTTAGCAAAGATGTGTGTATTACTTTTCATATATATATATATATATATATATATATATATATATATATATATATATATATATATATATATACACCCATTTTTTCCTGAATTGTTCTAAAAAAAAAGCAGAAAAGGGTACTTAACACAGAGGAGCAATCTTAAATGCATTGTTAACACTGAAAAATATGACACATCAAGACACGCATACAAAATACTTAAGAAATCATATTTCTGTATACTAAAAATTGGTTAAAACCACATAGCTTGCATGACAGCACTACAAAAACACATAAAAGTGAAATCCCATTGCCTTATCTACTGCTTTTCTTATTGTTTTGGGCTTTATTGGGTGAGTGATATTTTTTATAATACACAAGTGCAAATATTACAAATAGGTCGTTAAACTAATAACGTTATTACCACAAGTTTTGCCTAAAACTACCTGATAAATGTAGCCACGCAATGGTGACGAAGGAGTTAAATTTATAAGAAACTTTAACTCTGGTTTTGCTAGCTTTTTGAGTAAATGAAAACATAATACTTACATTTAAATGTGAATTTGCTGTCCACCACCGATCTCTAGTCTCGGCCGCCTTTAAAAATAAATAAATAAATGCTGTCGTCAACGGCGCGCAATGACTTATGGGGTAGAATAGGCCGCTAAGTGTCCATTTATGTATCCTTCTTTTCACTGGGAAACGAAGGGTGCATTTGGCGTCGCTTTTGAATCAGGGAAGCCTTCGTCGCGGCGCGATGACGCAACCGGCCTTCGAATACGGCCTTCGGAGGATGCAGAACTGAATTGGGACAGCCTTCATCGAGCCGCGGTGACGCAATCGGCCTTCAAATGCGACCTTCCAAGGATGCAGCCTTTGAATTGGGACGTCCTTCGTCGCGCCGCGGTGACGCAATCGGCCTTCAAATACGGCCATCCGGTCTTCAAATACGGCCTTCGAAGGATGCAGCCTTCACTTTGGGACACAGCTACTGTCACGGTTTTGGTCTGGTTTTGTTCTTGTCATGTTTGCTTCCTTGTCTGTCATGTGATCCCTTGTAGTCATGTGATCCTGCCATGTGTCTTGTCATGAGTTTATTGTCTGATTGTTTGATCATTGTTCACAGGTGTCCCTTGTCTAGTCATTAGTCTTGTGTGTATTTAGCCCTCATGTTTGCCGTGTGTCGGGGTCTTGTATTGCTGATGTAACCACGTAGTAAGTTCTTGTTCCTGAGTTTGTTTTCGCCATGCCTCGCCATGTTTTTGTTTCTATGTCTGTTTCTAATTTTCATTAAACTGCATTTGGGTTCTACTTAAACTTGCTTCCAGTGGACCTCTTATTACATAATACAAGACCCAAACTATGAACCCAGCAGTTGACCTCCTTCGTCTTCGTCAGGACAACCGGACCGTAGAGGATTATGTCAAGGACTTTTGCGAACTCTGTCACAAGGTAGATTTTAATGATGTAGCACTCAAGGACATTTTTAGACATGGTTTAGACGAACCTTTGCGCTGTGGACTGCCTGGGGGAAAAATTCATTTCTCACTTGAACAATACATGGATTATGCTCTATTATTGAGCGGTTCCTCATTTACTGTGGGTTTTGAGGAGAAGCACCACAAATCCACAGTATCCGCCATGCCTGAGTCTCTCCACGCCTTGCCTGAGTCTCTCCACGCCTTGCCTGAGTCTCTCCACGCCTTGCCTGAGTCTCTCCACGCCTTGCCTGAGTCTCTCCACGCCTTGCCTGAGTCTCTCCACGCCTTGCCTGAGTCTCTCCACGCCTTGCCTGAGTCTCTCCACGCCATGCCTGAGTCTCTACATGCCATGTCTTCGAACAAAATGGCTGCCGCTACATCTGAGCCTTCTATGACAGCCACACTCACCATTTTTGCCACAGCCATTTGGTGTGTGTGGTCGGCTTATACTGTATCTGATCTCGCCACGTCTGCCCAGCCAGCGCCTGATCTCGCCACGTCTGCCCAGTCTGAGCCAGTCCTATACCCCCTGGCTCTCCCCAAGAAAATTTTGGGAGGGGGTAATAGGATCATGGATAGGACCATGGAGGCGGCGACGCCATGGTCTCCCACACATCCAGATCCACCCTGGCCACCGGAGCTGTCTGGTCCACCCTGGCCACCGGAGCTGTCTGGTCCACCCTGGCCACCGGAGCTGTCTGGTCCACCCTGGCCACCGGAGCTGTCTGGTCCACCCTGGCCACCGGAGCTGTCTGGTCCGCCCTGGCCACCGGAGCTGTCTGGTCCGCCCTGGCCACCGGAGCTGTCTGGTCCGCCCTGGCCACCGGAGCTGTCTGGTCCGCCCTGGCCACCGGAGCTGTCTGGTCCGCCCTGGCCACCTGAACTGTCAGGTCTGCACTGGCCGCCGGAGCTGTCTGGTCCGCCCAAGCTTCGTCACGGCCCTGGTCCGCCCAAGCTTCGTCACGGCCCTGGTCCGCCCAAGCTTCGTCACGGCCCTGGTCCGCCCAAGCTTCGTCACGGCCCTGGTCCGCCCAAGCTTCGTCACGGCCCTGGTCCGCCCAAGCTTCGTCACGGCCCTGGTCCGCCCAAGCTTCGTAACGGCCCTGGTCCGCCCAAGCTTCGTCACGGCCCTGGTCCGCCCAAGCTTCGTCACGGCCCTGGTCCGCCCAAGCTTCGTCACGGCCCTGGTCCGCCCAAGCTTCGTCACGGCCCTGGTCCGCCCAAGCTTCGTCACGGCCCTGGTCCGCCCAAGCTTCGTCACGGCCCTGGTCCGCCCAAGCTTCGTAACGGCCCTGGTCCGCCCAAGCTTCGTCACGGCCCTGGTCCGCCCAAGCTTCGTCACGGCCCTGGTCCGCCCACGTCATGCCACGTCCCTAGCCCTGTCCCCCTGCACGGGCCTGGCCCACCATCCCTCCCCCAAGACCGCCTCCGCTCCACCACCCACCTGGACTTTTATGTGTTGCTGGGTGTCGGGAGACGCCCTTAGAGGGGGGGATTCTGTCACGGTTTTGGTCTGGTTTTGTTCTTGTCATGTTTGCTTCCTTGTCTGTCATGTGATCCCTTGTAGTCATGTGATCCTGCCATGTGTCTTGTCATGAGTTTATTGTCTGATTGTTTGATCATTGTTCACAGGTGTCCCTTGTCTAGTCATTAGTCTTGTGTATTTAGCCCTCATGTTTGCCGTGTGTCGGGGTCTTGTATTGCTGATGTAACCACGTAGTAAGTTCTTGTTCCTGAGTTTGTTTTCGCCATGCCTCGCCATGTTTTTGTTTCTGATTTTCATTAAACTGCATTTGGGTTCTACTTAAACTTGCTTCCAGTGGACCTCTTATTACACATACACCCGGCGCAACACGTGTTTTTTTGCTAATTGCAGCCTAACTCAGTTATCATTTTCACATCCTGCGCCACGTTGTTTAAATAGCAAATGCATTTGCGCCCATTTGTGCACCCATGGGCGTGCTGGTCTGAAAATCAGATGTGTTTAGGCGCATTGTTGGCGCGTTGTTATTTTGAGGGAACTGAAATAGACTGTGCCATTGACCAACAAAAACATGGTCTAAAGTCAATGGCGCAGTATTTATTTATTTATTTTTAAATGCGCATACATTCTGCTTATTACACACACAGGGACACGCAGCAGCACACAAACTAAAATATTAATATTGTGTACTTAAAGAATGGTGAAATCCGGCTTGTTCTGTAGATGGTCTGCTTGCGCTCTTTAACCTCTCGCACGGGCAGATCCGTTTGCTCTCTGGAGACGCGTTCAGTTTTTCCGCTTGCAAATTTCGCCATGTAAATAGCGAATCCACCATGGTGCGAGCACAACTGGCTTTTAAAGGGAATGGGAAATTACACTCTGTTTTTTTGCACGTTACGCCCAAAACACACACATTACTCTTTAAGAGAATAGGGACAACCCTTTTAGACCATGCGTCAACCGTTTTTCCCGTCATAAAATTGCAAAAGTGGATTCGGACACATTACAGACAAAGCATAATGCAATCATTTACTTACGGTTTGTGATGCAGCTGCTGTCATATCCATTACAGTTGATCATCTGCCTCATCTTTCAACAAAAGTTTCTTTGCAAACTCCATTACAATAGGCCTACATATAATCCTCTGACGGCATACAGGATGTAAAAATAAACCTTCCACTTGTTTCTGACTTTGTGTTCCTTCCGAAGTAACTATATACTATATATACACATACATGCTGGGTACGATTAATGGTGTAAGTTTTTATCATCTCATACATCTATTTTATAACTATTTTAAGTGTAACCATAACTAGATATTGTCATCGAAGCCTTTCAATTACAATTGATGTGCTAAGTTTTGATCAAGTATTAACTTTGATGTGTTACCTATTGAAATACAATACAGTCACCCTATAGCAACGCTCTCCCACATATTTTGCTATTATAACTGTGCTTATTTCCGTCATTGGTATAAGTAGCAGACAAGAAATGGACAATTTTCTATCATCTTGCTGATGGCGTTTCTGTAGTCATTCGGCAATCCTGCAGCCTGAACAACTGTAGGCAAACCACCCTTACAAACCCATTATATTCATTATACCATTCAGAGGATGGCAACTTCCCCCGCTGTACTAAAGGTGTGACAATTAGCAGACCATTGATGTACACCTTGGCCTACACTGCCCTACAAAGGCAAAAGACCTTAACTCGCTAGAGTGTGGAACTGAGGAAAATGACTT
Source organism: Scardinius erythrophthalmus (assembly GCF_964197995.2). Classification (NCBI taxonomy): domain Eukaryota; kingdom Metazoa; phylum Chordata; class Actinopteri; order Cypriniformes; family Leuciscidae; genus Scardinius; species Scardinius erythrophthalmus. Next base: position 32,915,705 of record NC_138222.1, read on the forward strand.
TAAAGATTTTTAGTTGTCCTGCCAAATTAATTATTGGTAGGACACTGGAAATCTGGCAAATAGATGTTTTAGTAATGACAATTATATAAATAAAAGAATCTTGAGCTCAAACTTGACTTTTGACCACTATTTTAAAGTTACTGTACTCTGCCTTTGTATTGTGTTTCAACCAGGTCCGGTACCCAAACTGAGTGAGGCGGGGCTTTAGTTATTTGTTGTATTCCTCTGCTACGGCATGCATAACATTTTTCTGTCAACTCTGCATAATCCTTTGCGATCGATATCGCACGTTTGTCGATGGAGCGGTTTCAGACCATACTAAATGTTCTGACCGCATTTGTGCAGGACAAAGCTCTGAGGACATCAGAAGTTAGAGGGACTGATGGCAGCTTTACAAAGTACACAGGCTACACCGTAATTTTAATTTTAATGGACAGTAAAACAAAGGCAGATAACCGTACAATCTGGTAGGTAGCATTATTTGATAGAACACCAGCACAGTAACTTCATATTGACGCGCGGCGAAACAAAGGCAGAGCACCGTAACTCAGTTTGAGCGTTCCAAAACAGAGCCAAAGAGCGATAACTGATGTTACGGTGTTCTGCCTTGGTTTCTCATGGGCTTTTCGAAGTTACTGTTAAGACAACTCATTATTTTCTCGAAAAAACAACGGAATTGATTCAAGATACTCATCCACATAATAAAGGAGGTCTTGAATGTGCCAAAAATATAAATAACTCATTTTCGACCAAAAACGAAGTTACGGTCTTTTGCCTTTGCACAGCAGTACAGGCCTTGAGCACTATCAACACCTATTTGTCATTAGGAATTCCAAGTAAAGTAAATGTATTTGTTCTTTTTCAAATATCTTTGATTATTTTCCATCCTACAGGCTCTATATGATGCGACGCTGTCAGCTGGCGGGACTTAGGTGTGATGATGTAAAACTATTTGTCAATGTTTTGCTCTGGAGGCAGGTAGGGGTGGGAATCTCTAGGCACTTCACGATTCGATTCAATTACGATTCAGAGGGTAACGATTATCGATGCATCTTTTTTTTTTGTGACTACTTGGTACTTTTAAAGCAAAGGATTTATGATGACCCATAAAGAATTTACTTCCAATGCTTCCTATATTAATTTTATTAATAAAACAAATGGAAGTGATTTGGCAAGTCAACTGTAAAGTTACATTTGCCAGCATATGTCCCAACATTGCAAAGAACCAACAGGAAAATAAATGTGTGCTTGTACTAGCAGCGTACTTGTAGCAAAACCACAAACAGTTTTCGTTCAAAAATATAGAATTATGTACCAGCATCTCTCATCCAAACATAATGCTTGTGGACTTACGCATATTCTGAATAATAAGTAACATACAAAGCCGCTCTTATACACAACTAAATAATAAAGAGTTATGACTTGAAATGTTTGCTGTATACCACAATCAAAAACAGCTTATACAAAAAAAGTGAATGAACATCTGCAGAGAGCACAGTCAAAATGTAACTTTTTGTGACTGGCATTGCACTGATACATACTGTGACTGTGGAGGGCAGTGTAACGTACGTATAACAGATTGGTTTACAGCATATTGATGTGAAAACTAAACAATACAGAAAGCAGCTCTAATACAAAAAATACAAAATAGGTCACAATGAAATTGCCAATTTTCCATACGTTAGCTTTTAACAAAGAGGGTGCTGTTCGAATTTGGCGCTCAGTCATCATGCGTCTCTGTTATGTGCACGTCACAGACTGTCTGCGCACTGCACGTCCGCTTTAGAGTTCCGCCTTTTGTGTTCCTTCAATATTACGTTATTAGAGGAAAAAAAGTAGAAAATCGATTTTTGACATTTGTGAATCAATTCAGAATCGTCCACGTCCGCATCGCGATGCATCTAAGAATAATTTTTTCCCCCACCCCTAGAGGCAGTCATATGCAAATGTATTTGCCTGTGTGACGTCACAGATCCCACAATATCAAAACAAGCCAATTTTGGAGCTTGATTAAATAAATACTTTGTTTACAAGACGTGTTAAGCTATGAAACTTGTGGGATGTTTTATTGGTACAAAGACCTCTTTTATGTCAAATGACATCAAGGCGAATTTGATTTCTCGTGTGATGACCCCTTTAACATGACCTAACAATGAACAAATACTTCTAAAGCATTTATTAATCTTAATGTTAATTTCTACATTTACCAATCCATTATTAAAATCAAAAGATACAGGCCTATCTGTTAATATTATTTAATTGACCAGAGTTAACATGAACTAATACTGAACAGTTTTATTTCTGAAGGATCATGTGACACTGAAGGCTGGATTAATGGCTGCTGAAAGTTCAGCTTTGCCATCAAAGGAATAAATTACATTTTAAAATGAATAGAAACTTTTTTTTTAATCAATAATGATAGTTTTAATGTAATAGTTCACAATCTTGCTGTTTTTACTGTATTTTTTGTTCAAATATATGCATCTCTGGTGAGAATGAGAGATGGTGTAAAGTGTATCTCCAAATGCTTTTCTTACATTTATTCACATATAGTCGTGACATTCAAATGCCGTTTACAATGATTATTTTCCTCCCTTCATTTTAAAACTCCATATGCATTGGAGAATCTCTGCGAATGTTAAGCGCTCAAGAGCAAAAAGGCAAACATCACGATGCAGAGGGAATGCATTACTTATGAAATGTGCATACGGTAACATCCACCACCTGGTTTGAGGCTGGCTCTTATCGACCTAGATATGCAGGATGCTTGTGGGCTGTTTTTACATTTCTTTAAAATTAAGCTTTCCATGTAATGCGTGGCAGGAAAAGATGATTATTGTCGCCTTCCAATAGATCTTTTTTTGTTAATGATTTGCATGTGTTTGGCAGGAGCGAGAGAGTATTGCATATCCTGCATTCCTCCATACAAATGCTTGCAAAATATGTTGTAGGCCTATCTCTTGAAGTAGTTCAGCGCTGTGCGTGGGGTAGTCCAATGGTGCATGGATATGCTCTCCCTACCTCATGCATATGCTGTGTGACAGTGATGGAGAGCGGGTACAGTGCCTAACCTGGGTTGAGAACCGGCAGCAGATTAGACAGGACCACCTTGAAACCTCAGCTCTGTGTGAATCCAGACAGTGGGGGGAGCCTGTCTGTGCCGCATGTCTCTCAATTCACACCCATGACTATCTTACAGCTCATAGAACGAGACGGGAACTGAAATACTGCAGCTTTATAACTGTGTTAACTGCAAAGCATTTACAATACAGCAGTGAAAACTGAAACGCCATACTTGAATACAATGAGATTTGAATATATGACAATATAGAGATGCCAGTGGCATGCAATTCTGTGATAGCAGAGAAGTTCATTTCATCATACAGTATGTGAGTCTTATAACTCCACATACATGAGATGGTGCAACCCTTCACCATGATAGATGTTTGTTTCAGCCTCACATCCTATATATTAAAATACGCTAAAGAGATTTTTTTAAATCTGTTGCAGCATCTGACAAATAAGAGAATATCATAGTTCCCATGCATCATCGATGTTTGGCCAGCAGGGGCAGCAGATGTGGCAGGATTTTTACCAGGGTATTTATGCTTATTACTGGAGGGAAGCTTGCATCTGTGAGCACTCATGTGCACATATTTCAAGATTTTATTATTAAATATTATATATATATATATATATATATATATATATATATATATATATATATATATATATATATATTATATAATATACACCTAATATTATTATTATTATCATTCTGTTTTGAGCTGAACGTCTGTGAAAACAATCAAATGTGGTGTAATATTCATGAAACGGATAGGCCTATTTGCTGCATTATCATTACAGAGAAGTGCATGAAGTCTCAGTAATGCAATATAAAAATATTTAAAAATCACTTACATTTAAATGCCAGGTACAACCTTGAAATATTTTCTATTAGTGATGGGGACTATTTCTGTGCTTTTTTGTCATCACTAATGTTTCATGTAAACATACTGTACAATATTGTTCAAAAGGTTGATTCAGTAAGATATCTTTTTAGAGAGAGGAATTCAAATTGTTATTCAGCTAGACTGCATTAAATTGATCAAAACGGAAAGTGTATTGTTATTTTTCTTTCTTTCTATTTATTAAAGAAAAATCCTGAAAAACTGTATCAGTACGGTTTCCAGTAAAAATATTAAGCAGCACAACTGTTTTCAACATTTATAATAATAATAAATGTTAAATTGTAATAATAGTTACCAATATTACAGTTTTGATCAAAATAAATGCAGCCTTGGCGAGCACATAAAACTTCTTTAAAAGATTTACTGACTGCAAACCTTTAAACAGTAGTGTACAAATCACTTCAATTTGATGAAAAATGGTAATTTTGCTCAAGTAGGAAGTAAACAGTAGGTATCGTCTTTTACTCAGTTAAATAAATCAGTAAATACAGAGTGAAATGAATCAGACGGTTCTACTCACACCCTAGCAAAGAGGACAAATTAAAGATTTTGTGAGAACTCGTGGTTCTTTGGTCTTAGATTACTGTTAATTGGAGAGCACACATGGCAGCTTTGCCACTTTTTTTTGCTATACTTTGTATAGCAAATACAAAGTGGAACACTTTGTATTTGTTTCCACAAGACAGAATCAGAACAATACAACTGGTCTCAATAGGCTGGACATTTGGGAGAGAGAGCCCAGTCGGAATGCAAATGAGGAACACTTATATAAACAGACTCCAAAATATACAAAGGCTGAGGTTGCTTGAAAGGGTTTTGGAAGAGCTGCTTAGAGAAGAGGCTGTCATGATGTCTGGGATAAACGAACTGTTCTGTATGTGCTATCCACAATGCACTTCACTTCTCTTGCTACTTTTGAACACTACACTGTAACATACTTTGACTCATTTCGTTTAAATCCTTTAGCTATCATTTGTCATTCATATAATAATATATGCAAAACACATATTTTGTTTTAAAAGAATGTAAAGACCCCCTTTAAGGCATTATTAAATTACCTCAATAGCTAGACAGGTGTTGATAACTATATTATCACTTTTAACAAGAGACAAGGGAATCTTTTATTTCAGCAAGGCAGATGTGGTTCTGGTCTCATTCTTGATCCAGTCAATTACTGGAGGACATCTGCAAATTGAAATTGTGGTTTCCAACCCGGAGTAAAGACTGTTATTTCAGAGTGCCATTGTGACTTTGTATGTCACACTCTGATTTAAAAATAATAATAATAATAAAAAAAAATCTCTCTGTGTATAGGAAATGCAACTTTATTTCTCACAATTGTGATGTTTTTATTTCACCTGTGACTTTATATCCAACCCAGTCTCACGGCAGTTCGTGACATAGTCACGAAATTTAATCTATTGATTCGTGTTCGTGGACACGATTTTCCCCATTTTTTCGTGTCACTCAGCACGACTTTCAATCTAATGTATTTCAATGGGACGTATTTTTCGTGCCTGCACCACGTTTTTCTTTCGAGAGCACAGTATTGTTTTTTTTCTCAATTGTTATTCATTTTGCAAACTTTAAGAGCTACATTACTCAATATTTAATCAATAGATTTTAATCCTCGTTTTTATTGCTTTATATTCGGTAGGCTACTCAACATTAATCTATTTATTCGTGTCCAAGGGCACAAATATCCTTATTTTTTTCGTGTCACTCAGCACGACATTCAATGTATTTCAATGGGACGTATTTTTCGTGCTTGCACGTCTTTCTTTCGAGAACACACTATTTTTTTTCTCAAATGTTTGGCTATTCCTTTTGCAAAATTTAAGGGCTACATTGCTCAACATTTAATCAGGAGATTTTAATCCTCGTTGTATTGTAGCCTATTCGGTAGGCTACTCAACACGAATTTATTCGTGTCCAAAGGCACGAATTTCATTTTTTTCGTGTCACTCAGCACGACTTTCAATCTAATGTATTTCAATGGGGCGTATTTTTCGTGCTTGCACCACGTTTTTCTTTCGAGAGTTGTTTTTTCTCAATTGGTATTCATTTTGCCAACTTTAAGGGCTACATTACACAACATTTAATCAGGAGATTTTAATCCTTGTTTTTATTGCTTTATATTCGGTATAGGCTACTCAACATGAATCTATTTATTAGTGTCCATGGGCTCAAATTTTCTTCTTTTTTTCGTGTCATTCAGCACGACTTTCAATCCAATGTATTTCAATGGGACGTATTTTTCGTGCCTGCACCACGTTTTTTTTTCGAGAGCACCGTATTGTTTTTTCTCAATTGTTATTAATTTTGCAGACTTTAAGGGCTACATTACACAACATTTAATCAGGTGATTTTAATCCTCGTTTTTATTGCTTTATATTCGGTATAGGCTACTCAACATGAATCTATTGATTCGTGTTCATAGGCACGAATTTCCTTCTTTTTTTCGTGTCACTCAGCACGACTTTCAATCTAATGTATTTCAATGGGACGTATTTTTCGTGCCTGCACCACGTTTTTTTTCGAGAGCACGGTAGGCTATTGTTTTTTCTCAATTGTTATTAATTTTGCAGACTTTAAGGGCTACATTACTCAACATTTAATCAGGTGATTTCAATCCTCGTTTTTATTACTTTATATTCGGTATAGGCTACTCAACACAAATTGATTCGTGTCCATGGGCACGAATTTCCTTCCTTTTTTCGTGTCACTCAGCACGACTTTCAATCTAATGTATTTCAATGGGACGTCTTTTTCGTGCCTGCACCACGTTTTTCTTTCGAAACACAGTATTGTTATTTTTATTTTTTTTTGTGATTCATTTAGAAAACTTTAGGGGCTACTTTGCCCATCATTTAATCAGGAGATTTTAATCCTTGTTTTATTGCTTTTTAAATTATAATCGGTAGGCTACTCAACATTGTAAACCATCGTCAGTGCTTCCTTACATTAAAAAAATATGTATATTATTCCTGAATGCGAGTGCAAAGTTGAGTTACGGCTATTGCTTCTAAATATTCCTGTTTCTTTGCTGAAAAATACCGGTTTTCCATCGGTTTGGCGTGTCAAATCTAACAGTAACTACATTTCCCACGAGCCTTATCGACCGTTACTATGGTGATGACGACAGATAAAACTGAGGACCCGCCACCGATTCTCTTTTAATGATATCCTCATCTTTTTTCAACACACACGCGAAAGTGTGCTTGATAATTCAACAATACTATGTGTTATGGCCATCAGTTTTATTTGTTTCCAGTATTACCCATGATCATCAGCTTCCGTTGCTATGGAGACGGAGCCAGCCCGCCCTGTAATTGGGTGATTTCTTCAGTGATTTCTCATTGCGCTCAAACCACTTTCCAGGTAAGTTGCTAGGCTCATTCGTACGTAACGATCACGTTTTGCTATAAATAATTGATGCATTTGCCATATTAGATTCACATGATTTACACGTTAGGGCAACGAATTAAAGCCCGTCCAAGGTTTGCTCATTATCAGAAAAAAATCCTGTGAAATTAGGCTTGCTAAATGGATAGCCAACTTCAACATGCTAACTCTAACGTTAGTTATCTAAAATATGTAATTTTCTCTCGATCATCGTGGTTCACCCACAGTGTCACTGTAATGTGTCAGTAATAACAATATTATCACTTGGTCTAAACTTATACTGCACATAACGCTGCCTTTTAATCTGGGATGTCGAACCCCAGGCACATGTTACGCGCGCGCGCCTTTAAAAAAAAATTACGCGCACAGGAAATAGGAGCAACGTGAATCTGTATTTATTTATTTTAAGTATTTATAAGAAAATGGGAATCACTCACTATTAGGGTCATTAATAGGGTACATAAACACTACATAATCAACATTTTCTGTTGTTCTCCATGCAGATCCTGTCAAACACATCACCTGTCCGAACCTATAGCCACACCTGATTTCAAAACCCAAAGGCACTTTTAAGAGCCAACCTCAATCTCTTCTTTATTTTCTATATCTCACATTCTCTCTGTTCTCAATATCTATATTTCTCTCTCCATCTATCTCACAGTCTTTATCTATTGCTCGTTCTTTTCTCTCTGTCTGTCTTTGTCTACTTGTCTCTTATCCATCTTTGTCTGTCTGTCTGTCTGTCTGTATCTGACTGTTATAATGCCGGGGGGGTCTACAAAAAAGAACTGCCCTTTTTGTCAGGGCATTTTATTTTGTGCACAAAAGGTCTGTTCACACTGTAAAAAGGAGCAACCTCAGAAGCAGCGCCTCAAGAAGAAGCTTCAGAGGTTTGATGAGAAGCGAGATGAATGGGTGGTTGGTCGTAAGAAAAACCACAACATTGCATCCATCAAGGATGAAGCCAATATCCTGGTACGTACAATTTCATACATGACATTAAACTTTCCAGATCATCTAGGAAGTACATTCAGTGGTACCATTTGTTATTAAGTGAGCATGCCAGCGCAAGGTCAGAAAGACAGTATTTTTTGCCAATATAGATAAAGTTAAATTATTTTTTTCTAATGATACTTTGTCCTCCCTGTGTCATCAGAACTAATTTAAAAGTACAATTTAACTATCAAATTTGAAGGTAGATGTAATTGTGATTTTTAGTTTTTATTTTAGTGGTAGGCTAATACCCTAAAGTAAACACATCTTCACCATAACACATCACAGACCTTAATGATCTACCAGAGCAAAATTTGAACACACAGCAAATATAATTGATACTCAGGAATTCTTGAGTTCATAACAAATACAGGCATGTATTGTGACAGAATTGCAATATAATAATCAAACTTTCTTATCGAGTGGATGAGAAATAACAAATGAACTGCATTCATACTGTACTACTCAAAACAACAATGTGCACGTGTCAACTGTAAATATGTGCAGCATTCACCCATTTGGTCATGTTATCACTAAGGTTCTGCCTTTTTAAAATAAATCTTTAGATTGTCATTGTCCAGTTGCACAATGGCTACATAATCTTATCAACGTAGGTGCAAAACCCAAGCTCCTAATATTACAAAAAGTTATATTTTAACCTTATTTTCTATATATATTTGTTTTTTTTGCTTCTACTGTATGAGCCTTCCTGTTTGCACATACTTGGTTTTACAAAAGCAAAACTCACTATTAGGTTAAAAATCCTGAATGGCAGTAACCTGGATGCTGTCATTAATAATGTTATATTTTCTTAATAATTAATATTCCTAGTTATTTTTTATGTTGTTTTTCTATTTCATTAAACAGCAAAAATACACAATGTTGTCATTGCAGCTTGAGAAACTCCATGCCATTGGATACAAGCCAGTTCTGCTTCTTGGAAAGGAGAACAAAAAAAAAGAAATGAAGTGTGAAATATTAACCCCTCGCTGCACCCTCTCCGCCTATGCCCAGGACTACCTTCAGAAGATAGGTTCATTTTATGAATACCTTTGTGAAGGTGAGATGCATGCACTGTATCTTAAAGTCACAGTTCACAATTTGTGTTGAGAGCGCAAAAGATTTTATTATCTTAAAGGAGATTTAACATTGAGCTTAATTTTTTGTAAATCACAAAAATCTGGACATACTAATTGAACACATGAAATTCGCAAAGACACGTTTTGGTTACTGGGTCAATGAATTAAATGATAATATATATATATATATATATATATATATATATATATATATATATATATATATATATATATATATATATATATATATATATATATATATATATATATATATATATATATATATATATTCAATAAAACAATATCAAGGACGGCGCTAAAATGTAGAGCATTACCAGAAATAACACAAAGAAAAAGAAAACAATCAAATGTTGGCTGGATACACCAAAAACTTACACTGCTACTAACTTTGAGGCATAACCCAGACTGTAAACAAACATTATACTTGTCATTTTTTGAATAGATATTATGAGCAGTTTGGGTTTTATTTTCCCGACTTAAAGATATATTGTATTGGTTATAGTCATTGGAAATCAATCAAATATATTGCAGATATCTAATACATCCAGTTGACACTCAATAGTTCTCCTGCAATCAAAAGTGCCTTCAAATCTGGTTGGGCAAAATTTGGACTAGGCCTATATGATTCAAACAGATTAAAACTTAAAACAGGTACAGATCAAGCTTATGGTTAACCTCTATGTTTTAAATAAGCAAAACACAACACTTGTTTAACTTGCACAGGTTGGACCCAGGATTCCAGTGGCAATGATGATCAGCTGATTACGCTGCATCTCACACCCTGTGACCCATTGGAGAACAAGCAACCGGAAGAAGGTGAGCAGGCGAGCCCCGTGGAGGGGCAGGTGGATCAGGCGAGCCCCGTGGAGGGGCAGGTGGAGCAGGCGAGCCCCGTGGAGGGGCAGGTGGAGCAGGCGAGCCCCGTGGAGGGGCAGGTGGAGCAGGCGAGCCCCGTGGAGGGGCAGGTGGAGCAGGCGAGCCCCGTGGAGGGGCAGGTGGAGCAGGCGAGCCCCGTGGAGGGGCAGGTGGAGCAGGCGAGCCCCGTGGAGGGGCAGGTGGAGCAGGCGAGCCCCGTGGAGGGGCAGGTGGAGCAGACGAGCCCCGTGGAGGGGCAGGTGGAGCAGACGAGCCCTGTGGAGGGGCAGGTGGAGCAGACGAGCCCTGTGGAGGGGCAGGTGGAGCAGACGAGCCCTGTGGAGGGGCAGGTGGAGCAGACGAGCCCTGTGGAGCAGACGAGCCCTGTGGAGGGGCAGGTGGAGCAGACGAGCCCTGTGGAGGGGCAGGTGGAGCAGACGAGCCCAATGGAGGGGCAAGGTAATTAGAACAAATTTAAAGAGTTACAGTTTATATTTGTAAAGGCCTAAAGTGTTTGACCAATGGGTTACCTTGAATTTACTTGACTTCCAGTTTATTTCCCCCATAGAGCTTGATGCAGGTTAGGGCTCTTTTCAGCATCGACATTGCAATGTGTGCATGTGAAATAGTCACAATGCAGGATGCATGATGTCAAGTAGGGGAAATGAACTCAAACACACCATGCTATAACTTTTTTGCTGGTTGATAAATTAAAACTCACAAGGTTCTCATTTTCCATGGATAATCTGCTAGAAAAGTTGATCTGATATTACATAATTAGATGGTCTATCCGATTCTGTACTAGGGCTTTTGGAAGGAATTTTGTGAGTCTATTATAAATCTAAAAGTAAAAAAAAATGCTACTAATCGAATGCTGAAATTACTTGGCCAAAATTAAAGATTAAAGATATTAGGATAATTTGAATATTCAAAATAATTGGGAATGTCAGTGTCCCATGCACACTAAACTTGAAGGCAACATATCTCAATTTATCAGATTGCTATGAAATTTGATGAGCACATTTCATGCTCACAACCACACCACCATTTTCCCACCCCTTGCGTTCCTTGATCAAGTCAGCGAAGGATCAGCTCTTGTTGAAACAAATTAGGATTATCACAAACAGGATGGACATAAGCGAGAAAGTGAAACACGTGGAGTAAATGGAGCAACCTTAATTCAATCGCAATAAGACTACATGTACTTTACACCTATTAATACATGTACTGCCACACTTGTGCGACGTTGTGGTCTTTCAGTATTTTAAATAATAAGTTAAAGATTTATTTGGTATATGAGTAATTTTCTTTCTCCAAACCCATTGCTGTCTTCACAGGGTCAGCCAGGGGCACAGTTGCAAGTCGCAAAAAGAAAAAGTCAGGTATGTAAATAATGTTTGTTGGGTAATTATTGGTGGTTCTGATAACTGTTACCATAGCTCATTAGTCAAGCAGATTCTCTTAAAGGGTTAGTTCACCCAAAAATGAAAATTCTGTCAGTAATTACTCTCCCTCATGTTGTTCCAACATTCATGTTTACCTCGAAGCTAATACTCCCGCTAGCATACAATAGCCACATTAGCAGTTAGCTGCTGTTTGTTACACACAGTAGAGCAATAAAAACACAGTCTTAAGGCCCGTTCACACCAAGGATGATAACTATAAAGATAACGATAAAGATATAATTCTAAAAATCGTTCTCCATATTAAAGAATAACAGAGTTCACACCACAACTATAACGATAAAGATATGAGGAACGATATCATAGGGATCACTTTCAGAACGATTTTTTTCCAGCTGTCGAACGATAAAACACTGACAGCCAATCAGAATCCATTCTAATTTAAAGGTCTCGCGCATTTAAAATGGATCTGGATCATCCGGGCGCGCGCGTGCTTAGAATAAAAAGTCCGTTATCGGTCGCTGGTGTGGACACATATATAGTTATCTTTATCGTTATCTTTATAGTTATCGTGCTTGGTGTGAACGGGCCTTTACCGTTTCAATTGCAGGCAAGTCTCTGATTGTTGAAAATGGCCCCTTTTTCCCGAGCTTCGATGCCAACTTCGCCTGATATTGCCCCAAATTTGTGAAGGATTCCGGCGTAAAATGTTTAGTTAGCACAGACACCAAACGTTAAGCCAGTGGGAAGGGTTGTAGGAACCGCGTCATTAAAAATGAATTTAATCCACTGGTCCCTGATAGCTAGGTCCGTTCTTGGTAGAGAAAACACATTTACATGTTGATTCTGGCAGTCAACAACAGAGCAACTCACGTGTGCACTACGTTTCTGCATCTTTCGCGACTGAATTGAATATGAGGGGGTAAGGGGCAGGGCAGGCTTCCCGCGGCATAGGTCTGCGGTGTCCATATATGGTATATCCTGCCCCGTCATGACGTCAAGTCGGGGCTGAAATTAAAATCTCGTATTTGAGTGCGCGTGCACGCTTGCTGGTTGATGAATCCTGGGGTAAACAAACGCTTCACTTTTAAATATCGGCTTCCCGGCCAGTGTATAATCGTTAGGCAATCATAACATACATTGATTCTCGTGGAAAAGTGAAAATTACAGGTTATGACTCCTTTAAGATTGAGCAACTGGAGTCACTTGGACTATATTAACAATCTCTTTAATACATTTTCTGGGCCAGCAAGTTTCAATCCCTTAGTAGCCTATGGAAATGTGATCCAGCTCTCAGATTTAATCAAAAATATCTTAATTTGTGATCCGAAGATGAACGAAGGTCTTACGGGGTTGGAAGAACAACATGAGGGTGAGTAATTACTGACAGAATTTTCATATTTGGGTGAACTAACCCTTTAAGTAAATAAATGAATTACGCAAATAGAATTTAAAGGGGACCTATTATGCTAATTTCCAGTTCTATATTTTTGTTCTGATAGTCCACTAGAGTAGCTTTGCATTATCCTTAAAAAAAAATCCTTATTTATCTTGAACTGGTCCTTTATGCAGACCCTGTCTGAAACGAGTCGTTTTAGATGGAGTATTCTATAAGCCTACTATGATTACTATTCTAATGAGCCTCAGCCTGCATGTCATGTAAAATGTGGAGCCAAATATAAACAGCGTGTTTGCAGACACATTAACTGAAATAGAGGATGGTCTTTTTCCATATTTCAGGGGTCTCTACTCTCTAGACACACCAGGGAGTCAGGGACACATATTTATGTTGAAAAGACATTACAAAGTGCATTTTGTCTAATTAATGTAAATGTGTTTTTTTGTTTTTTGTTTTTTCTCACAGGGGGACCAAGGCATATGCCGGAAAGGAAAAGGTCACAAAAGAGTAAGTGCATTGCATGTAAATGCAATGATTGATACTTTGCTATACATTGCAACTTTTACCCCGGTTTATTTGCTATAGTTCCATTGCTTTTTTTTAACTACTTAAAACAGACAATTAGTCAAAATTTTATTTATTTATTTAATCATTTAGCAAAAGCTTTTATCCAAAGCGACTTAGCGACCCGCAACAGGGCAACAATATGTAAATGTCTTGACCAGTCCAGCTAGTCCAGCGTAGCACACATAACCATGATTATTCATAATAGATATAGAATAGTAATAATAATAATAATAATAATAATAGTAGTACATAATAGTAATAGTGAGATTAGTACAATTGACAACCTATAAAATCCAACAGGCTTAATTAGTCTAATTTGACCAAAATGCATTGTAGTAGTAGAAGCAGCAGCAGTGGAGTATTCTCAGTTGTGAGCTGTGGCTTAGCAGTAGTATGGTTATTCAAGCAAGCATACCACATTGGAAATTAGTGATTTGGTTCCATGGTACATGTTTTGATTAGTGATAAACATCACTTGTTGTCATCCTTGCAAGTCTGCTCCCTACTTAAAGGGATACTCCACTTTTTTTGGAAATAGGCTCATTTTACAACTCCCCCATAGTTGTACAGTCAAAATACAGTAATATGTAGCAGCGCCTGAAAATGGTCGACCCTAGTCTACCGAGCTGGGGACTATTTTCAGGCGCTGCGTCATATCATTACGTCTGCTGGACTCATGGTACGGCAGCAAAGTTTCTTGATTATTACGCAGGAATGAGAGTATAGTTCCTAGCCATATCAGCCTAGAAAATCACAAAGTGATTCATAGTTGTAAGTCTTCATAGTTGTGTTTATTTTGTTCCTAAACTAACTAATAAGTATTTGAAACGTGTTTTTGTTCACAGATTGCTCCTACCACACTCGCCTAGAGGCTTTCCCCATCAGGAGTGTAGTAAGAGAAAGAGTGAGAAAGGTTAGACAGTCATAAAGGAACTGCAGAGTGTAGGCAGTATGCAGAGTGCAATATAGGATTTAGAAACTTCCTTGTGAGTTGGCAAATACATATTACAGTATACATACCATAATTGTTAGGTAGATGCTTTTTATGTGTTTGGTCTTTTTTGAATTACAGTTTAGAAAGGAGTGTCTACTGAAAATAATGACCCATTGTATCAATGAAACTCAGTGCCTATAACCAGACATAATAGCCTTATGCTAAGAATGGAATTATTTATTTATTTTTCTTGATAGGGCAAAGCAGAAATGTTGGTTGACTGGGAGCCCTGTCCAGTATGGTAAGTATTTCTCTGTTCTTCTGCTTTATGAATTAGAGATAGGGGGGTTGGCTACAATACTTTTTCTATTAATCCGTTCTGTTTCAGATTAAACAAGCATTATAACAAGTGTAAAGCACACATCATTACAGAACTATAACAGTTTCATTTTCCATCTATGAAGGACCACCACCATTAATGCATGCATGAAGGTGGTGGTCCTTCATAGATGGAAAATTAAACTGTTATTCCCTAAAAATTCCCTTCTGTTTTTAGTGGTGAGCAGTGGGCCCAGTCCTGGCAGCCAAAGGATTCTCTCCGAAATAATGAAAATAAATAAAATGTATGTTTTGAACTCCATTTTGGTTTCAGCGTATTTATTCAATTGTTTCTGTTTTGCATTTGAAGTCGTATCTCATCTTTCTGTAGTAATGAAAAGGTGAAAATCTCCAAGAATGTGACCTGGAGTTTAATCTCGAGAGGGCTGTACTAGAAATGTACTTAATCCAACTGAATTTTCTTCTTCAGATGTTATTCAAAAGCATGTTTTCATATTTCATGATTATACATTGCACTTTTATTTTATTACAGTTGACGCGTAACTTGATTTCATGTTCTGTTGTCTGTGCTTTTCAAAGTTCACTTAACCTCACTGTGCACTGTTAAGAAATACAGCCTTATGGCTTGTTTGACATGAAGCTTAAATATGAAGTTCAACAAATAAGACTGACCTTCTTTATACTCACTCATTACTTTATATCTTTTACATTCTCTCTCACTCTCTTCTACTCCAAACTCATCAGCTGACTGGGCGTTTTACGTCTTAAACCAAATGTATTTTCTTCTCAACCCTCTTGAGCCAATCGTGTCATAGGTCCCTCCGCTGTGCTCATCAGGAGAAGAGCTCCACATTCATCCAGATCTCAGCATTGCTACTCACCCCTTCACCACCACCAGTGTCGGCTCCATGTAGGGGATATCCCTCTTCATATCATGCATTTCTCTACAGTACACCTTTAAAAGAACGATGTTTCGATGTGTTCCAATTGCCAAAGACTATATAGTTTCTACTTGTCATGCACCTTGTCAATAAATTTGTTTGATCACCCTTTAAGCCTCTTGTGAGTAATAAAGCAATACATAAGCATTTGGTGTATTTTCACTTATATTTTTGTGAAAGACCACAAATACACTATGATAACACTTGCAAAAGATGATAATTTTTGTTTTTACTTTTCCATACATCAAATTCAAAACAATATGATGATGTGGTTGAGACAAAAGAAACAACCTTCATTGAGTATATTTATATGTGGAATTTGTTTAACTTTACAAGTGGATTCTTTTTAAATGAAAATGTAGCCTATATATAATTTAATCAGGGCCTTCAAGTTTTATAAAAAAATTGGAGTGAGGTTACATTTGTTTGGGGAGGAGCCCCTCAAATATTTGAAACAGTGACCCCTCGGCCCCAAGTTTTTGCTTGCAGTTCAGTTTTATCTATTGTTCATAATTGACCAGCACAAACAAATGATAACAATTGGTAAATCTGATGAAAAAAACATGCATATTTAATCCAAATAAAATAAATGGTTTTATATATTTCAAAAGATAAAGCATAGAACTGTGCGGAGCCGCTTGTTGGCTGAAGTACCAGTTCCATCTGTCACACTTTGATCTCTCTCACACACGTGATCTCTCTCTCTCTCTCTCTCTCTCTCTCTCTCTCTCTCTCTCTCTCTCTCTCTCTCTCTCTCTCTCTCTCTCTCTCTCACACACACACACACACACACACACTGATTTAATTATAAAGATACATGGATCACCATGATTTTAGCTTCTAGAATAGAACAGTTTTTGTCACTAGTTAAAAGACAAATATTGATTTATTGTGAAGGTCTTGATCTGGACAGTATATCGCACATTTTGTCTCCTAATGCTGACATATTTATACACAGCAGTTTATTACATTCATCAGGGCAGGGGGCAAAACAAACACGTGGAGGCCATAATTAAATAATAATAATAAAAAATTAAAGGTCGCTCTTTGAAGGACTAAACTCCCGCCGACAAACTCGAATTCATTTCTACTGTAGGCTACAGCCTATACCAGCTAAAACCACAGATGTTAAATCCTGGCGATTTTGTTTCACCCTGATCATCTAAATGCAGCATAATGTATGTTTTGGCTGTATAATGTATGTTTCTTGATATATATAATAGTAAAGACACATTTTTATAACCCTGGTCGGGAAACCAGAAGAACTACAAGTATGGTGGCTGATTTGTACACTTTGTAAGAAGTTCTATGGCGCGTCTCTTGTGGGAATTGTAGTTTATAAATAGCGTACATTGGAGATGGCCCTGATGGTTGTCCTACAACTACAATATCAGTTAAATATACTTAATGACCTGAGATCCTAGCGATTTTTTTTTATTTTGATCATTACTATCACTATATACACAAACTGTAGTTTTTTTAGGAGCCATGTAGAATCTCAAAAACAAACACACTCTACAATACACACTGGTGAGATAGGCTACATGCAAACCAATACTACAAAAACTAATGCGGTAATACGCAAGCGATGTTGGTTGTGGTTCTCTCCTTCAAAAACGTTTTCACATGATGAACACAACAAAAATTCAAAAATTCAAAAATTCAAACACAACAAAATTTTTTTTTTTTCATTCCTTAATACAAAACAATACACCAAATAACACCAATAAAGATGATTCTGCTCCAGCATCCCATCTTTGGTCCTAACCAGTCATTGGGGGTAAAATCCCCTGGGACGCATGAAATGAAATGTGCAGGCAGACTTCTTCCAATCCATCGTGTCCTACAAAATTAGAAGCACTGATAATGCATCCTTTTTATAAAATGGAAGCATATATCTGTATGTGAGGCAATTTGATGCATTTCTTTTCATTAAAGTAGTATAGTGCAACAGCCACCATACATGTACAGTATGTGTAGTCACAGCACAGAGTACAGCACTCAAAAGTTACAGTAGAGAGCAGTCTGACCCCTACTGTACCTTTTTTCCTCCCTGAAGTTTCTGATACAGTTTTTCTTGATTGTTTACACACATTTTCTGAAAGCATGCCTCATATTCTCAGAACTCTACACACAAATCAAAAAACACACACACAATGGGCAAAACCCCTCAATTCTCCTGCAAAATGAAACTTTACATTCAAAACAATGTTATTTCTTCTCAAAATGGTATTTTGTTTTCAAATGACACACACAAACCATCATATGAATAGACATTTATAAGAACCAGTTGAACACTGATGTGTTCAGTGTAAAACACTATGATGAATGGAAAACACTTCTTCTCCATCCATCATAATGACTTAGGTATTTTCTTGTTCAGTGTTACACTTACTACAGACAGTACATACATAAATGTTGTAAAATATCTGAGAATATTGTTTTTATACTCAGAACACACAAATACACGGTAACAAATACATTTTATTGTTCCCACAAAAACAATGTACACAGTGTACATCCCAACCAATTAAAAAGTTGTACATAGAGTTGTCTACATACAAAACAACAGAAGAATTGCCTGTGTACATTTACAGTAAAAAATGTTGGCATCCATTGCCCCATTGAAGAGCTGACCTGTTGCTCTTTTATGCTAAAGCTCTGATTGTTAATTGTAAAACTGTGTGACGGGTGTTTGCCCATATGAAGAGTCAGTGTGCATATTTGAATGGCAGTGTGTTCCTTGTGAAAACAAGAGATTTTCTGCATGAAAATTGTGCCATAAGCAGAGAATTGTGTGTAGTGTTTTGAAAATGGTTTTAGAACTGCAATTTGAGTGTAAAGCAGGAATTGTCCTTGTAGTTTCGCAGAATTGGTTCAGGGGGTTCGTGAATGCGTTACATGTTGTGCTCATTGTGTCTCAAGTACCAGTATTTGTGTGTAAACAATTGAGAAAAACTGTAATGGAAGCGACGGTGAAGTGACTCTCAAGTTTGGCTGTACTCGTCGCCCAGCCTCCTTAGTCATAGCCTACCATGGACAAGAACATGGTCAACTAAAAAGGCACAAATCTCATCTGAGACTGCTTGTCTTTTTGCCCTCCCCCTTCTCCTCCCCCTCTCATCTTATCCCTTTCATCGATATATTGAAGGTTCTCGATTGCTGTGTGACCAGTTTTGACTCTTTGTGTTTCCTCCTGGGTGATTGTGTGCTAATTGAGCTGAAGCTGTGCTGAATGCTAGTGCTTTCTAAATTACAACATTGTGTACGGCAATGATAAATGAAGGGATATGTGTGTAAAGTTTTGCAGTGAAAGTTCAAGAAATCTTACTCATGTGTCAAAACTGGGGAATAGTGTTTATAGTTTGGGGAAAAGGGTGTGCTTTTTGATGAATGGTGTTATGGTTTTGAAATTTTAGGGTTAGGGTTAGTGTTTCAGCAATCGAGTAAAACTGTAACATGCCTTAACACACCTTAGATACACATTACTTATTATACTAGATCGATCTTGTTTAATTACAAGCCAGGTTGGTTTGAAAATAAGTAAAAAGACATGCATTAAAGTAATGAATTAATAATGCAGTGTGATGTTAAATTAAAAAAAATTCCACATATAAATACGTGATGTTTTTTTTCTCCAGCTATTGACTTTTATCAACCATAAAAATATAAAATCTTATTTTTCAATAATAATGGATGAAAAAGAAAAAAACATAAAATGCTCATCTTTGGAAATACTTTATTTCTTGTCTTTTACAACAATACTACTGAAAATACACCAAATGCATATTTGTCAAACAAGCCATAAGGCTGTATTTAAAAAACACTGGACTGTGAGGTTAAGTTCACTTGAAAAGCTCCAGCAGAAAAGAGAATCAAGTCATCTGTAATAATATACAATAAAGAATAATCATAACAAAAAAACAGTGTATTTTTCTGTTACATACTATAATGCATCTGTGCAGTAATATAAAATTACACAACAGTTATATCCTACAGTATAATACACTCAATCAAATAGCGATCCATAGGCAGCCTCTGAAAAAAAAAAATGACATAGACAGACACAGACACTGCTGCTGCACCGCAGAATAAGTAAATGTGGAGAAATGCAAGTAATCAAGAATGAGTTTTTACATCATGGCCTAAATGTGATGATAAAGGAATGGTCATGAGGTCACCAAAGTCATCATGTGCTTACAAGATTTCATGGCAATCTGCACAATTAGACAATATCAAATACAATGTCAAATTTTACATTCTGGTCTAATGGTTGTGCTACAGGGAATGTCATGAGGTCAACAAAAATGACATGATTCATTGCTCAGCAAAATACAAAAATTGGTTCATAACATTTGTTGTATGCAAGTCAAAAGTTTGGCCTGATGTTGGTGCAAAAGGAAAGGTCACAGGGTCACCACAATCAAGGGGAGTCTCTCTTAAAAGAGTATGAATACACTACCCAAATATCATGTGAGCCCAGTAATTACATCTGGTAATATCATACATGCTAAGTTGACATTTTTGGCTAAGATTGGTGCACCTATACTGGTAGGTTTGTGCATCTTCATTGAACTGTGCAATGTGCTTACTAAATTTAGGACATACTAGCTTTGGGACATACTACTTTGTCATCTTAATGGACAGATCTGTCGCGTGCATCATGTCACCGTTAACTGCCCTGTCAATCATCTTGTTAAAATTCTCCATTCAATCTAATTTTATTTTCTACCGTTTCGGAGAGAAATGTAGTTGCACGTTGATCTGCCAGTCGTGGGTCTTTCATGCGGAGACTCTCCTCATGTGTTTGCAATTTGAATATAATGATGTAAAAGTTAATGGCTAAAACGTATCTTTACAAAAGTCCACAATGCATCTGCAGATGCAATATAATGTAGACAACACTTAATAAATACATTTTCGTCAGGTTAGATACTGATAATTAATCACTCTAACCCCTTTATCTAAACCTCTCTACATAACCGCTGGATTCACGCGTCCTCCATGTCTGTAGTTTTTTAACACTTTTCACTCGTGTTTGTAGTTCTAACCGAATCCTCGTCCAACGCGCGATGGGTTGTGGGCAATATTAGCCGTTATAGTGTGCATCGATCTGCACTTCGGATTCTGACCGGAAATAGTAGACCATCCGGGTATATTTGGAACACTCATTTCAACGATTTGGGACGTACTAATTCTATTTTCGAATGCTATTTAGGATGGATAGTATGCGAATTGGGACGCACCTACAGTTTGAATTTTCAACAAGATATAATGCACACAGATTTTGATGAGGTAAATCAGCATACTAATAATACACAGATATAGGGCAAGTCCATTTCCTTCAACACAGTCCTTCGTTCAGCTTCCATCTGGGGAAATACAGAAAACAATAATAAGAGGCTGAATTTCAGCTGTTTTAGCATAAATAAAATACACAAATAAATTACTAAGAATAACAGTATTAGGGGGTTATTCCAAAAACTAACAAACATACATATTAATAAATAAATAAATGACCTAAATTGTGTTTTCCTCTTCATCCTCACTGGTGTCTGGACTACTGAGGCCACTTTGATCTTCCTCTTCAACATGTAGAAGGACAGAGGCCTCAGGACCTAAGGCAGTCTTATACTGTTGGAGGACCACTTGGAACCTTTCTGACACCTCTGACAGTCTTCTTCTTAAGAGACAGCAAAGTCCCTCATTTCCCTTGTCTACGTCTCAAAATACAAAAGAGATTACATTAAAGACAAACTATGTTAAGATTATTCAATAAGGCCAAAGAACTAACCTATTAAAATCTACATAGCAGGATGGTTGCCATTTTTATGTGTATCGCTGACATGGGACCAGGCTAGCTTCTGTATAAAACGACTTGAGGCAACATGACGGCTCACTGAGATGACTTTATGGAGGGAGGCCCAAAGCAGCATATAAGCGTTTTGTGCCCATGTCTGATAGCTGTTTTAAGTTAACAGTTTTCTTCTTCACTACAGTTATGCTGAAGTAACACATTGTGTTAGTTCCTGACCATCAAGGTTTTCTATGTTGACTGGAGGAAATAATAATAAGATTAATCTTGATGTTATGCTAACCCCATGTAACATATCAGGACACAAATTACAATGGTCAAAATTCTTTTGTTCATTTACGCTTTCAAGTAACAGCCATAATACAACATATCTGCACATCTTTCAAGCATCAATCTTTACAACCTTACTGACTTGTTACCATAGCTACAGTAACAATTGTAATCCCCATTTTATGTATATCCCAAAGGACCACGGCAAAGAGAGCCATAACCGTTCTACTCCATCCAAGTTCTGTGACTGATGTGTTTTTTTGTATGTTTTTTTTAAACACATTAGATGGACAGGGTTTTAATTAAACTTACCCTCCTCAGCCAACTTGTTCTTGAGAACCATTGCCAGGCTCTGCAACCACGTGCAGTGTTGTGCCATCTCCAACACCAAAACGCTTGTTTCCTCATGCAGTCGCCTTGTTAACATCACTTGGTCGTGCACTCGTTTCTTGATCGAAATATTTGCTAAGAATCAATAACAGTTACATGTATCCATGAGACAATCTTGCATAATCACTGCAAACATTGACTTTTTTTTAATCAAATCGATACATAAGAAAACTGAAAATACACCATTAAACTAAATTAATATTACAACACTCAATATGTAACATGCATGCCTTAGTTCAGTATACTCTATAAAGCAGAACTGTAAATAAATTCCTGTGAAGCATCTAAAAACAGACATACCACTGCCATGAACCTCCCACGGCCATATTTGAGACACAGTACTCTCTCCAGTTAGGGAATGCTCCACCACAGCTACGTCAATGTTTGTTGCCGATTCTAGTACAAGATCATTGTATTTCTGTATCTCCTGAAGAAGGAGTTTTTTGTCTTCTGCCAGCTTCCTTCGAAGGCGATGGCGAAACTTGCTGCTGTCTAGAAAGACATGAAGTACAGAGGCAGAGGTTTTTGACAGAACTCTTCAACAATAAAAAAATTATAGCACCAAAAAATTGAAAAGCAAAGCTGCAGTTATTGAAAACATAATGAAATACAGTATGTGAAAATTATAATGTAGACTGACATGGGAAACAAATTGTCCAAGGTGTAACATTTAGGGGGGAATCTATTTGCATGATTTTCATGATTGCCTGAAAATAATAATTGTGCATTAATTAATTTAGAATTGGCAGTTTTTTATCTAAATACGTTCCCCTTCCACGGAGGCCTCTATGTTGCACCTCCATGTTCCTACAGTAGCCCACAACGGACAAACAAACACTAGATAGTACCTCTCACATTTTCTCGTCGGCTACCGTAGCTTGGAAAGATAGAGGTGAGGGAAGCTGGTTGCATCGTCAAACCTCACTGATAGATGCCACTAATTCCTACCACTAAATCCTACAGACTGGTCATTTAAAGAACAGAATTCAACGATTGAGCTGAACTGTGCTACTACACTTATTTGCTAATTCCATGTTGGTGGAGTAGGATGCATACAGTAGCCTGAACTTATCAACCTATTATATTATATTATATAGTTATACCATTCTGACGGTAGAGGGTTCGCTTCCGGTGCCTCACACTAAGGTAGAGCCCCTCAATTGACTGCTGAAGTCCTCTGTGTGTGGTGCCTTGACTGGCACGAGATGTATCAGGTGTCTCTGTAGAAGATATAACGAAAGCAAATTCACTGTTAAAACAACACAGAACCGTTTCTCTGCTTGAATTTCATGTAAAACCTTTTAATCAAACTTATTTAAACTTTGTATGTGCACTTCCTGCAGGAAACTGGAATATACTAATAAACCTGACATCATAAATGTGGCATCACATTAGATGATGATCAACCTACTATTTTTTGCTGCTCTTTAATATCAAACATAAAATTTAGATTGTAGAAAGGGATGTTTGTTGTTTCTTTTATCTGGTCATGCTTACCACCAGCTGCCCATTCCTTTACATCAGATAGCCACTGTGACACCACTTCATCTGTGCAATCTAGCTCTGTTTTTAGGTCAGCTAGCCTTGCAGTCTCATCATGGAGTCTCTGACAAGTCTGATGAACAGTGTTATACAATAATAAGGATTAAAACTTGATTAACAACAGGCCAAGTAAACACAACAAAAGGACACACAAAACAATTAATATGAGACTTACCTTCACATATCTTGTGGAAAGTGCCTGATGTAAAGAGATATTTTTTTTCTCGTTCCACCCCATTGCATGCAACGTAAGCATGTCCACCCGTGCTGTTGAAAGCAAATAATGAGGTTATGATGATCAATCTAAAAATTTTTTACAAGAATATTGCAAACTCCGGTCACCTGCTTTGGACATATATTTGGTCGTCAGGGCACAACGTGAGAGGTAGCTGTTCACTTGCTCCACCTCCTCACCAGCGGTAGTCCCTGCTCCTTCCTGGTTCCTGCCACTCCAATTAATCTGTTAGTAAAGGGTGGAAGAAATTCAATTTAATTTTATTTATATAGCCCAATATCACAAACCACAATTTGCATCAAAGGGCATTACATTCCATGCAAGAAATGGTTATGCAAAAACACAAGATAACATAGTGTAGCTTAACTTATATTTAATATTATTAATGTGCTTGTAAATATTACAAATGTACATAAGATGCCAAAATATTATACACACCTCACACTTAGTAGCATGGGCTCGAGCATGCATTACACTGAGAAAGGGTTTCATAGTGGTCAGTTCCTGAAGAGCAGGAAGGACACTAGCAACTTTCTCCAGGTATGGCCAGTATTTGCATGCCACGTCCATTGCGAAGAATTGTGCCTTGGCTGGCATGAGCTCCTTCTGAAGGTACAGAGGGTAGGCAAATATCTCCCCCCTGTACATATTAAGGGCTTTCAAAAGGAACCCATGGCGACACACAGCAACCTCCATCCCCTCTTCATCCAATTTTGAAGCCCTCCTTGAAGTTTCCCTCGCTGCTGTCCACTGGGAGTCCCCACATGTGCCTCTTCCCTGTGTCTATGAAACACAAAACAAACACGACAAATCAAATAAAAGCAATGGTGTCATTCAATATATGGCATTTTGATTTTGTAATTGATATGCAGGAGTAATTGAAGTGGGGGTTACGTTTATTATTGTAACAACTATTTTGTCAACTTGCATTTTTCACTGCTTTCTGTATGGTGTCGACAAATCTAGACACCGCGCTGTCTTCAGCCACAAAGAGCCCCTCAAAAAAGCCAGGATCATCAGAGCTGAGGAAGAAAGAAAAATAGAAAATCCATTCATGAAATATATGAAGTAAGAAAATAAATCAATAAAAAGACTGGAAGAAAGATCACCTTCCGTTTCGGCGAAAGCGATATAGCTTTCTGTTTCCATCTGCTGAAACAGCCAACATTTCTGGTGTGCAGGCTGGGCAGGTGAAAGGAGCACTACAGCAGAGCTGGTCTTCCTCAAATGATGCATACGAAAGCTCTAAGAAGCTACGCTGCAGTGCATCGCCGTTGATAGATCCAGACTGGAAAATATATAGAATGAAATAGTATTTTGATATTGTCTGCTTATGGAATTTTTTTTATAAAATGGTAATAACATTTACACTTACTCTTCCTCCACACTTAGTGCGATGTTCCAGCAGCTTTGCGAAGGCTTGTCTGGAGAATCCCGGAGAGATGATCTTGAGTTCCTGAAAGGAGCTCAAGAGGTCCAGTGTATAAAGTGTGGAATTGGTGACGGAGGCTGGCCAATATCCACTTCTTAGGAGGTCTTTAAAGTCAGGGGTCCACTGCTGCTGGCATGTTTGACATTCATACAATGGCTGATGCAAGTCAAAACGCCCTTGGAACAAAAAAAAATAATTAAAAATATAATACACATTTACCACATACTTAATTTTACAACACTTAGTTCATTATGCACATTGTGAATGGTTAAGAGACATTGCGCAAGTTCCTATAATCCCACATTTATATTTTCAAATTCACTAAATTCCACACTGCTGTGTTGATTGGACATCATGCTGGAAAGATGCTAGGACAAAAAAAAAAAAAAAACCATCTGTCTTTGTTTCAGTTAATAACATTACCATGTGCTATTCCATATTTCTGTCACTTCTGCAATTGTAAGCACAATGCCACAGCACAATAGTGTGAAAAACATCACATCTACAATATATATATATATATATATTTATTTTATTTTTTTTACCATTGATGGTAATTAAAATCACTGGTTTGCCTGGTAACACAGTGAAGTTTGTGCCTCCACAGGAGCAGTCTGGCACCTTCACAGTTGGCAAAATGCAAGCTGGCAAAAAGAAGGAAAACCAATAATTTAGATTATCTGTAACTGTCTGCAGACACACATTGAACAGCAAAATTAAAGCTTTCGTGAGAACGTACCTTGCTCATGGGTGCAATATCCATCCTCCCCTTTAATGATGCATGTGGTCGGAGGAATGGCTTCAAAAAAACCACGAATCATGCATTCCCTGTTGTGGAGTGGATGTTTTTTGTGATGCAATACATCACAGTCCCCACAGAACCACTCCTCAGGAAGACACTCCCTGCACCTAAGGAGAAAATTATATATATAAAATTAATATTATAATATAATACATTATTATATGTTATATGAATAACTCATATAAAGTACTGTACACTCTATTTAAGCTATTTACCTTTTACTAGGTTTGATTTTATTGTATAGGATTGCGTAGTGCCTCAGTGTTTAGCACTGTCACCTCACAGCAAGAAGGTCCTAGATGTACTTTTCTCATTAATGTGTTTTTCATCTGGGTATCTAAGTCTTCTCCCATCCCAAAAGACATGCATCTTAGCCTATAAAGCAGGGCACTCTGCAAACCTACCCTGGGTAATTGAAGTTTGATATTAATGAAAACCAACCTAATAACAGCAGGCTCGTTGCAAAGGCAACACAGGGGATGACCAACAGCCTCTATTGAAATAAGGCATTTTAGGTGGTATGGTCTTGCTTCTTTCCAGCGCTCAGAGGCTTTCTGCTGCCGAAAAGACCATGATGATGCAGAGCTACTTTGAGGCTGAGCAGCAGAAGGACATGACGCCAAAATATCAGAGAGCCTCTCCATATTTTTTTCTGTAAAGAAAATCCAAAAATAAAGCGGTAAGGGATAATTTAGATAAGGAACAATTAAAAGTCAACTGATCAGTATTAGAATGAACACTTTTTTTATACTGTGCAAGCTTAAATTAATCACTGTGAATTACCAAATTCCCCTTGAGGATTTAGTTTTGTTGAGATTGCAGTAAGTGGAACCTCCACACTGGATGACAGGGAGCCCTCAACCGTGGGGTATGTGGCTGTAAAACAGCACATAGAAGAATAAGAACAAGTTAGGCTATCACACTCTATTCTTGTTCTTCTTTTCAAACTATATACTAAACAATTTATGAAATCAGACATATTTTTGTTAAGTACTTGGTAGTGTCTTCTACAATAGTGTCACTAATGTTTTTTTAGTTATTTGAATATCTTAAACTCTCAATAAACAATTACAGTGTTCTAATTTGAGTTGGTCCAACATTATCATTGTAAATTCCTCCTACAAATGTCAAATAATTCAGATATAACCTGTAGCGGAGGCATGGCGTCGCCCTCCTCGCCTCCCCCTCGGCTTACCACGTCCTACAGAGTCCCTTTTAGAGGTGTGTGGAGGGTCTCGTACACGTTTCCTCTCATCAGCTGCTCTCTGTGTATTGGAGTGAATATTTCTTGTAAGACTGATGTTGATAAAAGTACGGTAACCAAAAGGCAGGTAACTTGTGAAAGGAAAACACAACATAGTGTGTTAGTAAGGTGTTGAACAGCTTAAATGAGCCTTGGAATAGATTCTCCAAGTCTCTGTAACTCAGAGGGATGGAACTGCATATACTACTATTATTATTATTATATTCCCTTATTAACACGTCACAGAACATGGCAGGATGCATCATGCAATATACCTGTATAAAATCTTCTGCACTCATCATTCTTACATATTCCTCATCACGTTTTACTTTAATTTATGTTTGTTTTTATAAAATGATTGAGGTGTACAAAAACTCTAACCTTGGCTTCAGCTAGAATGTGTTCATGTTTCAGCTCCAGAGCCATGCGTCTCCCCTCTTGGTAGTGGGGATCCTTTGAATCAAGTTTATGCTTGGTGGCCATTGCAATGCAGTCAGATACAGACAGACAGTCAGATACAGACAGACAGTCAGATACAGACAGACAGACAGTCAGATACAAACAGACAGACTGACAAAGATGGGTAAGACAGACAAGTAGTGCTAGACAAAGACAGACAGGGAGGAAAGAAAGAGCAATAGATAAAGACTGTGAGATAGATAAAGATTGAGGATGAAAGAGAGGATGTAAGATATAGAAAATAATGAAGAGATAGAGGTTGGCTCTTAAAAGTGCCTTTGGGTTTTGAAAATCAGGTTCGGATAGGTTCGACAGGTGATATGTTTGACAGGATCTGCATGGAGAACAACAGAAAATGTTAATTATGTAGTGTTGTTGATATAAGATTTAAAAAGTGTACCCTAATAGTGAGTGATTCCCATTTTCTTGTAAATGCTTAGGATAAATAAATACAGATTCACGTTGTTTCTATTTCCTGTGCTACTGTTAAAAGTCGCGTAAGTTAACATTTTTTTTTAAAGGCGCGTAACATGTGCCTGGGGTTCGCCATAAAGGCAGCGTTATGTGCAGTATAACGTTAGACCAAGTGATAATATTGTTATTACTAACACATTACAGTGACGTTGAGTGTGAACCACGATGATCGAGAGAAAATCACATCATCTAAATGTCCCCAATTACTATTCCCCCAATAAATTCTCAATAAGCAGTTACACGTCCAAAATATATGTGGACTACATCATGTGGACATGATATATATATCACAACATGTTTTTTTTATGTGGAAATAGGCTAACGTTACTCATAATTTTATTTTGTATATATACATCTACAGCTATATATCTAGGCTTAGAACATGTTTTTTTTTTTTTAACTCGTAATTTTCTTCATTTTGGACGTGTAAATAATGCTTATGAATTCATCTTGCTTATTAGACTGTTGTAAGCGACTTACCGTGGTGGAATCGCGCTGGGCAATGGTTTCTGCGATGGTCGCACACAGTGACGTGTTGCACAAAATTGCGCCAAAATATCAATCATAATTAAAAGTACAGTCTTAATATTTTATATCCGTGCTCAATTTTAAAGGGGTCAGCATAAATGTCCAAGTGAAGGAAAAACGAGTATGTAGCCATTACATTTAAACACATATCACTTCCCAGAATACATCCATCTCTTTGCGAAAGGATATGTCCATATAAAGTAATATAAACATTTCTGCAGTAGGCTATATAATTAATTTATTACAACTGCATAAACAGTATTGAGATGAAAGTTCTATAAAAGTAGGCTATTCTTTTTTTCTTTTTTCTTTTTTGGGGCGCAGAAAAAAAAGAAAAGTAGGCTCACTATAAGCCATTGCAATTTGAAATAACATCGACAATTATAAAATATCCCACAATAAATTAAGGCATGTTTTAAGCCTACAGCAAATATGCAGTCCTGCAATTATGTCGTTTTAATGTAGTCCACAATAATATAAAAAAGAGGAAAAATCGTGATATTACCGATTTAGAAAAGGGTTTCAGCTAGCTACCCTCAACGTCGGCTTATGGACGTGAGGGGGAAATTACCACAATATGTGATCGAAAATTATAAAATATCCCACCTAAATGAAGGAATGTTTTAAGCAAATAGAAAATATACCGTCTTGTAATTATGTAATTTTAATGTAGCCCAAAATTATATAAAAAGAGAGGAAAAAGAGTTAGGTTTAGGAAAATAATAAAAGTTCAAAATTCAAAGATGAGTGATTTGCACTCAAATCTATCGGACGACCCTCTCCGTTGTCAAGTGACGAATAGGGGGTACCCTCAACGTCGGCTTTGGACGTGAGGGGGAAATGACCAAACGGCATAGCCTATGCTGAGCCTATGTGACGAATAGGGGTGAGACCATGTTGCAAAGAAAGACGTGGTGCAGGCACGAAAAATACGTCCCTTTGAAATACATTAGATTGAAAGTCGTGCTGAGTGACACGAAAAAAAGAAGGAAATTCGTGCCTAGGGACACGAATCAATAGATTCATGTTGAGTAGCCTATACCGAATATAAAGTAATAAAAACGAGAATTAAAATCACCTGATTAAATGTTGTGTAATGTAGCCCTTAAAGTCTGCAAAATTAATAACAATTGAGAAAAAACTATAGCCTACTGTGCTCTCGAAAGAAAAACGTGGTGCAAGCACGAAAAATATGTCCCATTGAAATACATTAGATTGAAAGTCGTGCTGAGTGACACGAAAAAAGGAAGGAAATTCGTGCCTATGGACACGAATCAATTTGTGCTGAGTAGCGTACCGAATACAATACAACGAGGATTAAAATCTCCTGATTAAATGTTGAGTAATGTAGCCCTTAAAGTTTGCAAAAGGAATAGCCAAACATTTGAGAAAAAAACAATAGTGTGCTCTCGAAAGAAAGACGTGGTGCATACGCCCCATTGAAATACATTAGATTGAAAGTCGTGCTGAGTGACACGAAAAAAAGAAGGAAATTCGTGCCCATAGACACGAATCAATTTGTTTTTGAGTAACCTACCGAATACAATACAGAGATGATTAAAACCACCTGATTAAATGTTGTGTAATGTAGCCCTTAAAGTCTGCAAAATAATAACAATTGAGAAAAAACAATACTGTGCTCTCGAAAGAAAAACGTGGTGCAAGCACGAAAAATACGTCCAATTGAAATACATTAGATTGAAAGTCGTGCTGAGTGACACGAAAAAAGGAAGGAAATTCGTGCCTATGGACACGAATAAATTCGTGTTGAGTAGCCTACCGAATACAATACAACGAGGATTAAAATCTCCTGATTAAATGTTGAGTAATGTAGCCCTTTAAGTTTGCAAAAGGAATAGCCCAACATTTGAGAAAAAACAATTGTGTGTTCCCGAAAGAAAGACGTGCAAGCACGAAAAATACGTCCCATTGAAATACATTGAATGTCGTGCTGGGTGACACGAAAAAAAGAAGGATATTTGTGCCCTTGGACACGAATAAATAGATTAATGTTGAGTAGCCAACCGAATATAAAGCAATAAAAACGACGATTAAAATCTCTTGATTAAATATTGAGTAATGTAGCTCTTAAAGTTAGCAAAATGAATTACAATTGAGAAAAAACAATACTGTGCTCTCGAAAGAAAAACGTGGTGCAGGCACGAAAAATACGTCCCATTGAAATACATTAGATTGAAAGTCGTGCTGAGTGACACGAAAAAATAGGGAAAATCGTGTCCACGAACACGAATCAATAGATTAAATTTCGTGACTATGTCACGAACTGCCGTGAGACTGGGTTGAGAATGAACAGAAACTAATTTGGTGATATATGCTTCCCTGTATTTAATTGTCTAAAACACAGGTTCTGTAGGTCTGCATGTATCTGGGATGTTTGAGCAGCTGGTCTCTCTTAAAGGAGAGAGATTTTCTCACAGGGTCTCTCTCCTGGGGCATTTAAGATGACCACACATCTAGCACAAACCAAATGCTTTCGTCCCACCACCCATCCATGCACTGAGATTTCCCAGTTCTTGAATGGAAGCCAGCGCAGCCATAGTTTAGCTTTGTGCAAACCTGTTTGTTTGGGCCGTATACCCAGCAAGGCTTCTTCTGTCACAGAGCCGTCACTGTCTGCCCTTCTAGTCAACCTGTGAAGATTCCTCAGGGATGGAATAATCACAGGTGAGGTTGCACCATGACAG